>NC_060179.1:77512214-77527214 GCF_021184085.1 Oncorhynchus gorbuscha
CGCTTCCTGGTGTATGATACAATGATAAGCTGTCAGCTCACCTGTCGCGTTTTCCTCTTGCATCTTTTCCCGTATCTTCGTCACCAGTCCGCTCCTGTGTCCACACATCGCAGGTGCTCCGTCGGTTGTCAAACCCACAAGTTTTTCCCAAGGCAGCTCCATCTCATTTACACATCTTGACACCTCTTCATACAAATCATGCCCCGTAGTTGTGCCATGCATAGGACGTAAAGCCAAAAACTCCTCTGTCACGCTTAGGCTGGAGTCCACTCCGCGGATGAAAATTGACAACTGGGCAATGTCAGAAATGTCGGTGCTCTCATCCACAGCCAAGGAATATGCAATGAAATCTTTTCCCTTTTTCACAAGCTGCTCTTTTAGATTGATGGACAACTGGTCTACTCTCTCGGCAATGGTGTTTCTGCTCAGACTCACATTTAAAAAGAGTTGCCTTTTTTCTGGGCAAACTTCGTCACAAACTTTAATCATGCAGTTTTTGATGAAATCCCCCTCCGTAAATGGCCGGGCTGATTTAGCGATCTCTTCTGCCAAAATAAAACTGGCCTTGACAGCAGCCTGGCCTTGTGATTTGGCTTTTTTGAACAGAGCCTGTCGAGATTTGAGGCCTCGTTTGAATTCCTCTGCCTTTTGTAGCCTTTGTTCCATGTCCATATTCTTGTTTTTGTCCGCGTGTTTCGTTTCATAATGTCGTCTCAGATTATACTCTTTCAGTACCGCCACACTTTCTCCACACAGAAGACACACAGGTTTTCCAGCTACCTCCGTGAACAAATACTCCGACTCCCACCTTGTTTGAAACCCCCCGGTTCTCAGTGTCCACCTTCCGTTTTGCCATTTTTGATGGGTATCTGAAAGTTAATTTTACTGTGATGCTGACAACTGCTGTGCCAATAAATATTGAAATGAAGCAGCCTACTGCTCGGTGCGTCACCGTTGCATTGTGGGAAATGTAGTATTGGTGCGTGTAAAAGATCTGCGGGCTGCCGGCTTGCTGCGGTCTGCGGGCCGGTTCTAATAATAAATCAAGATCATCCCAGGGGCCGTAAAAAACCTTCTCGCGGGCCGGATGTGGCCCGCGGGCCTTGACTCTGACATAGGTGGTGTAAACTGTAAAAGGGGAAATGCACATTACAGTATGAATGCAATTAGCTAGAGTAGTCGGTCCATCTGCTATTATGTTTGACTGTCACCGGTGGCACCAGCAACTAACACTGAGGATTCAAGCCAATTCTCCATCAGCATGCATTCTATAGAACTGTTAGAGGCCAGAGACTTGTGTGTGTGACTTCTATTTGTTGTGACCTGACCGACCCGCCCGCCCGCCCGCACACACGCGCACACGCACACGCACACACACAGAGAGTTGATCTCTGATGACTATATTTATGGTGTGTACACAGTGTTCAAGAAGCACATCCTTCTGCCTCGCTATGGCAGGGATGTCATTGTCACCATGGTAACAGCCAGTCTATGGTTGGTAACGGGCAGATTAGTAATATATATATATTTTTTTTAAACAACAAAATGTTTTTATTCAGAAAGTCATTTTCCTTCATCGCCTGGGAGGTGAGAATTCTCCGTAGCTGATCAGCAGTGGTTCAGGATTGGGTAAAGCCAGTATGATTCAGTAGTAGCACATCAATGATGTGGTTGAACTAAATTAACTTCCTACATGATAAAAGGACTGGATCCACTAACAATTTATCATTCAACTGTTGTTTTTGAACAGGCCCACCCCCACCCACCCACCCATTCTGTGACGTTTCCACAGGAAAAGATGCCAGGGTCCATAGTGATGTTGCTGATATACAGATGGATCTGAAAGCATGTACAAACAACTCCCATGTCTCTATTCTATAATATTAGCACAGCCAGTAGGCTTATACATGTATAGGCTACAACGCCGTTTTTACAGGTCATCTGTGGTGGTGATCCTAAAACATTTTCATAACAGGCTGCTATGTTCATTATATTGAAATTCTCAAGCTATTTCTTTCCTCAGAGATTAAATCTGTCCTTTGAGTGAGGTTTTCGCAAAACTAAGATTTTATGTTTTATACATGAGGATTTACTGTGCAGTAAAACATGTTTTATACATTTACTGTACATTTACTGTGCAGCATTCCCCTGCTGTAAACACCATGGTATTTCTGATTGTGTAGACTGACCCATTAATCAAACAAAGTACTGAAAAATGCTAAACACACTCTTTTTTTTTGGCAAAGGTGCACACTCAAACACAATCACACACACACACGCACACACACACGCACCTGTGCTCCTCTGGAGTAGGAGCGGAAGATGGTGCAGAAGCGCCCCTGGCCAGATGTGTCCCTGAAACAACACACAAAGGTTAGAGGTCAGGGGTTAAAGGGTCAGCAGGTCAGACACCTGTTAATCAAATCGCACAGCATTCCAACCCTTAATCTCACAACCTTATTCAGGGAAAGGCATCTGGGTTGTTCCACAAATTCTGTGCCTTTTGAGAAGTGTAACTTGGTAAAAAAAAAAATAATAATAATAATTTCAACAAATTGTAACATTCTGTCATTAAAAGCACATATTCAACTTCATAAAAAAACAAGTGACTATGGTTGACCGTACCAGGGTTGATGATTGCATTTTAAATCATCCATAAATCTCCTTGTGACCTGGGAAATGGAAGCTTGTGTGCAACAGGGAGTGGCAATTGAATGCATATTTCCCCACAACATTTAATGACTAAAACATTGGTAACAGCGTTGATGTGTTTTGCTCGACCCACTTATTTTCCCACCACAAAACACCAGAAAATGACCAAAAAGAGTAGAACCAGCGCTCTTGATTTGACCAGTGTTTCTTTTAAAAATATATAAAAGCAGGAAGTAACATATTAAATTGAGGGTTCAGTTCACATCACAGTGTTGACCTTAAAACGAGGGACACTGAATGAATCACATTAAATAAATCATCATCTTCAGAAATGACTTTGTCAAAGCAACAATAACAATAACTAATGCCTTTACAATGATGGTGAAACATTGAGAAATGTTTGGATCAAGTGGGTTGAAATCTTTCTAGAAGTGACACAGGATTGACAGAGGGAATTTCAGCATGATTTAATTCTCCATGTGGTCTAAAATGCCTGTGGAAAGCCTACACCCCCTTGACATGTTTAAACATTTTGTTGCGTTACAAAGTGGGATTGAAATGTATTTAAATCGTATTTTCTTTTGTCAACGATCTACACAAAATCCTCTGTAAAGTCAAAGTGGAAGAAACATTGTAAATGTTTAGATTCATGACAACTAAAACACTAGAACACCTTGATTAGATAAGTACAGGATAAGTATAGGTTTCCCTGTTCGCTAACCATCTGAAAGAAGCCTTGATCAACTGCTGCTTCCGTAATATTGAGGTGTTAATCTGTAACATGGACGCTGGGAGTCAGGAAGCAGGGGGAGATGAATAGAATGTGAACAATACAAAAACAGGAGTGGTGTCGGGACATGGAGTCAATAACGCCTGATGGGAAATAACAACAGAGGCCAATATATATGGGGAGTAATCAGGAAGGTGGTAGAGTCCAGGTGTAACTGATGATGAGGCCCAGGTGTAACTGATGATGACCCAGGTGTAACTGATGAGACCCAGGTGTAACTGATGAGGCCCAGGTGTAACTGATGAGGCCCAGGTGTAACTGATGATGAGGCCCAGGTGTAACTGATGAGGCCCAGGTGTAACTGATGATGAGGCCCAGGTGTAACTGATGAGGCCCAGGTGTAACTGATGAGGCCCAGGTGTAACTGATGAGGCCCAGGTGTAACTGATGAGGCCCAGGTGTAACTGATGATGAGGTCCAGGTGTAACTGATGAGACCCAGGTGTAACTGATGAGGCCCAGGTGTAACTGATGAGGCCCAGGTGTAACTGATGAGGCCCAGGTGTAACTGATGATGAGGCCCAGGTGTAACTGATGATGAGGCCCAGGTGTAACTGATGATGAGGCCCAGGTGTAACTGATGAGGCCCAGGTGTAACTGATGAGGCCCAGGTGTAACTGATGATGAGGCCCAGGTGTAACTGATGATGAGGCCCAGGTGTAACTGATGAGGCCCAGGTGTAACTGATGAGGCCCAGGTGTAACTGATGAGGCCCAGGTGTAACTGATGATGAGGTCCAGGTGTAACTGATGAGGTCCAGGTGTAACTGATGAGACCCAGGTGTAACTGATGAGACCCAGGTGTAACTGATGAGGCCCAGGTGTAACTGATGAGGCCCAGGTGTAACTGATGATGAGGCCCAGGTGTAACTGATGAGGCCCAGGTGTAACTGATGATGAGGCCCAGGTGTAACTGATGATGAGGCCCAGGTGTAACTGATGATGAGGCCCAGGTGTAACTGATGATGGCCCAGGTGTAACTGATGAGGCCCAGGTGTAACTGATGATGAGGTCCAGGTGTAACTGATGAGGTCCAGGTGAGACCCAGGTGTAACTGATGAGACCCAGGTGTAACTGATGAGGCCCAGGTGTAACTGATGAGGCCCAGGTGTAACTGATGAGGCCCAGGTGTAACTGATGAGGCCCAGGTGTAACTGATGATGAGGCCCAGGTGTAACTGATGATGAGGCCCAGGTGTAACTGATGATGAGGCCCAGGTGTAACTGATGAGGCCCAGGTGTAACTGATGAGGCCCAGGTGTAACTGATGAGGCCCAGGTGTAACTGATGATGAGGCCCAGGTGTAACTGATGATGAGGCCCAGGTGTAACTGATGATGAGGCCCAGGTGTAACTGATGAGGCCCAGGTGTAACTGATGATGAGGCCCAGGTGTAACTGATGATGAGGCCCAGGTGTAACTGATGAGACCCAGGTGTAACTGATGAGGCCCAGGTGTAACTGATGAGGCCCAGGTGTAACTGATGAGGCCCAGGTGTAACTGATGAGGCCCAGGTGTAACTGATGAGGCCCAGGTGTAACTGATGATGAGGCCCAGGTGTAACTGATGATGAGGCCCAGGTGTAACTGATGAGACCCAGGTGTGACGACCCTCCCACTCTGTCTGCCGTATTCTGTCTTTGTTCTTGTTTCCTTATTAGGATGCCGGTGGGCGGAGTTGAGAGGGTCGTCAGCTACATGGGAAACACCTGGGCCAGGTGTCTCCCAGGATAAATAGACCTCTTCCACATTCATGGAGGAGACTCTCCATGCAGACACCTGTTGTAGATTGTGTTGTGGTTCTTGGTGGCCTTTTGTTTGTTTGCTTTGGCACCTTTCATCACCCTGCATTATCACAGTCATTCATGCAAAACACTCACTTACACTACTGATTACTGATTACACACACCATTGGATATTTTCCTTAGTTGCTTTAGTTAATAAATATATATTTTGCTACTCCTTATCTCCACGTTGCCTCCCTTTGTTACGGGCTTTGAGCCGGTTCGTGACAAGTGGGGGCTCATCCGGGATCTTTGAACTATTGGTTTGGGAGACCGTGGAGGTACGTGTTTGGTTTGAATATGGTGTTTGAGTGTGATCGGCCCAGTATTGGTTGCCTTTGTTGTTTGGTTTGTGTGCTGCGTTGGAGAGAGTATAATGGTTAGTTTCCAGGCCTTGCCTAGCCTGGAAACTCTTGTTCTACTTTCTGTTGGAAAGTAGAACTGAGGAGGTGAGTAAATCGGCTGTGTACCTCGGTAGGAGATTTGTGTAGGGTAGTGGAACTTGCTATCCAGAGTTATAGCCTTTTTCCCCTGATAGGCTTAGTGACGTGTTTCAATTTGGGACATGTTGGGCATGGTTAAATGTTTGTTATTTTTGTGTGGTGCCTGTGGACTGAACAGTTGTCTCGGGGGCACGTCCGTGGCTTGGTGGAATTTGCCAGCATGCTGGGGAGTTCTATTTCCTTGCCAGCGGGCTACAGTGCGTAAATACCCACCGCAAATCTGCACGAAGACTAGGGTTGAGTTATTGTAGGTTTTGGGGAAGCTCCGTATCTCATCTCCTGTGGTGCTCAGGGTGATTGTCATTTCTCTGGTTGTGGTCTGATGTGCTCAGCAGAGGGGTTGAGCAAGATTACTTACTTATGACTATGGTGTCTCATGTATACAAGTTCATTCGCTTTCCATCAGAGGACCTGTTAGAATTATGTACTTAAGAACAGCTGTGGAAGATCGCTGAACACTACAAGCTTAAATGATTGAAATTAGTGAAATTCTGTTTCGTTGGAAGTGACTATGAATCGTTGGAAGTGACTATGAATCGTTGGAAGTGACTATGAATCGTTGGAAGTGACTATGAATCGTTGGAAGTGACTATGAATCGTTGGGAGTTGTAAAAATTAAGAAGGACCCTGATGTTCTTTTCGTTGGAGTTTGTAGCTGTTGGTCTTTTGTGCCATGTTCCTGAATGTTTACATGACTGACCATTGTTTTGGGTTGTCATGTTCTATCTTTCCTGTCTGTTCCCTCCTGGTCTTGTGTTCTTCTTTCCTCTTAAATATTGCTTCCTATGCGTAGAGGTTGCTGAGGTCTGAGGAGGAGGAGGTTGGTTGGGGCAGGTGGAGGTGTGAACACATAACCCCTCACCAATTTGGGACGCAGCGGCCTGTGTCAATTTGGGACGCAGCGGCCTGTGTCAATTTGGGACGCAGAGGCCTGTGTCAATTTGGGACGCAGAGGCCTGTGTCAATTTGGGACGCAGAGGCCTGTGTCAATTTGGGACGCAGAGGCCTGTGTCAATTTGGGACGCAGAGGCCTGTGTCAATTTGGGACGCGGGAGGCTGGTATGTTGTTCCGGGGTCCTTGTTGGTCCCCGGTTTTATGGGGGGGAATGTGACGACCCTCCCACTCTGTCTGCCGTATTCTGTCTTTGTTCTTGTTTCCTTATTAGGATGCCGGTGGGCGGAGTTGAGAGGGTCGTCAGCTACATGGGAAATACCTGGGCCAGGTGTCTCCCAGGATAAATAGACCTCTTCCACATTCATGGAGGAGACTCTCCATGCAGACACCTGTTGTAGATTGTGTTGTGGTTCTTGGTGGCCTTTTGTTTGTTTGCTTTGGCACCTTTCAAAACCCTGCATTATCACATTCATTCATGCAAAACACTCACTTACACTACTGATTACTGATTACACACACCATTGGATATTTTCCTTAGTTGCTTTAGTTAATAAATATATATTTTGCTACTCCTTATCTCCACGTTGCCTCCCTTTGTTACGGGCTTTGAGCCGGTTCGTGACACAGGTGTAACTGATGATGAGGCCCAGGTGTAACTGATGATGAGGCCCAGGTGTAACTGATGATGAGGACCAGGTGTAACTGATGAGGCCCAGGTGTAACTGATGAGGCCCAGGTGTAACTGATGAGGCCCAGGTGTAACTGATGATGAGACCCAGGTGTAACTGATGAGACCCAGGTGTAACTGATGAGGCCCAGGTGTAACTGATGAGGCCCAGGTGTAACTGATGAGGCCCAGGTGTAACTGATGAGGCCCAGGTGTAACTGATGAGGCCCAGGTGTAACTGATGAGGCCCAGGTGTAACTGATGAGACCCAGGTGTAACTGATGAGACCCAGGTGTAACTGATGATGAGACCCAGGTGTAACTGATGATGAGGCCCAGGTGTAACTGATGATGAGGCCCAGGTGTAACTGATGATGAGGCCCAGGTGTAACTGATGATGAGGCCCAGGTGTAACTGATGAGGCCCAGGTGTGATGAGGCCCAGGTGCTGATGATGAGACCCAGGTGTAACTGATGATGCCCAGGTGTAACTGATGATGAGGCCCAGGTGTGCGTAATGATGGGCAGCCAGGGCCGGTAGTTAGTAAACCGACGACATCGAACACCGGAGGGGAGGAGCAGGAGTAGACTATGTTTCTGCTTATAATTTCCATCATTTGAATAGGCTATTTGTTAATCAAAGTGTCTATAATTAGATACAGTGGGGCAAAAAAAGTATTTAGTCAGCCACCAATTGTGCAAGTTCTCCCACTTAAAAAGATGAGAGAGGCCTGTAATTTCCATCATAGGTACACTTCAACTATGACAGACAAAATGAGAAAAACATCCAGAAAAATCACATTGTGGGATTTTTTATGAATTTATTTGCAAATTATGGTGTGTAGACACAATTGTTAATGACCTTAAACCTGCACATCACTGATTACTTTACTGCCTTACTGCATACATATGTCCTGTTTTAGAATGTTTTTATTCTGTATATTTGTATTATTTTTACTCTGTCATTTAGGTCATTATTGCCATGCTAGGTAAAGCTCCGCCTTATCTCAGTTCACTGGTCACGATGGCAACACCCATCCGTAGCACGCGCTCCAGCAGGTGTATCTCACTGATCATCCCTAAAGCCAACACCTCATTTGGCTGCCTTTCGTTCCAGTACTCTGCTGCCTGTGACTGGAACGAACTGCAAAAATCGCTGATGTTGGAGACTTTTATCTCCCTCACCAACTTCAAACATCAGCTCTCCGAGCAGCTAACTGATCGCTGCAGCTGTACATAGTCTATTGGTAAATAGCCCACCCATTTTCACCTACCTCATTCCCATACTGTTTTTATACTGTTTTTTTATTTATTTACTTTTCTGCTCTTTTGCACACCAATATCTCTACCTGTACATGACCATCTGATCATTTATCACTCCAGTGTTAATCTGCAAAATTGTATTATTCGCCTACCTCCTCATGCCTTTTGCACACATTGTATATAGACTGCCCATTTTTTTTCTACTGTGAAATTGACTTGTTAATTGTTTACTCCATGTGTAACTCTGTGTTGTCTGTTCACACTGCTATGCTTTATCTTGGCCAGGTCGCAGTTGCAAATGAGAACCTGTTCTCAACTAGCCTACCTGGTTAAATAAAGGTGAAATAAAAAAAATAAAAAAATTGTGGAGTCACTACCATGTTGTTGATCCTTCCTCAGTTTTCTCCCATCACGGCCATTGAACTCTGTAGCTGTTTCAAAATGACCAATGGCCTCAATGTTTCCATCCCTGAACAGTTTCCTTCCTGTCCTGCAGCTCAGTTCAGAAGGACAACTTTGTGCCTGGGTGGTTTAATACATCATCCGCAGCATCATTATTAACTTGACCATGCTTAAATAGGTATTCAATATTTGATCTGTTGTGGTTACCCATCTACCAATCACTGCCTTTCTTTATGAGGCTTTCGCAAAGCTCCCTGGTCTTTGTAGTTGTATCTGTTTGAAATTCAATAGTTGACTGAGGGACCCTACAGATGTTGTGTGTATGGGGGACAGAGGCAGGAGTAGTCATTTAAAAAAATCATGTCAACCCCTATTATTTCACACAGAAGGAGCCCATGTAACTTATCATGTGATTTTGTTGAGCCAAATTGGACTTTTGAACTAATTTAGGTATCTAAAGGAAAAGGGTGAATATTTATGCAACAACTATTTATTTTAGTTATTTAATTGTTATTCATTTGTAAAAACCTTTTTCACTTTGACATTAGAGTATTTTGTATAGATCAAAGACCCAAAAGTACAATTAAATCCATTTGAATTCGTAACGCAACAAAATGTTAAAAAAGTTCAACAGGATGTAGACTTTCAACAGGATGTAGGCTTTCAACAGGATGTAGGCTTTCCTTTCAACAGGATGCAGGCTTTCCTTTCAACAGGATGCAGGCTTTCCTTTCAACAGGATGCAGGCTTTCCTTTCAACAGGATGCAGGCTTTCCTTTCAACAGGATGCAGGCTTTCAACAGGATGTAGGCTTTCAACAGGATGTAGGCTTTCCTTTCAACCGGATGTTGGCTTTCAACAGGATGTAGACTTTCCTTTCAACAGGATGTAGGCTTTCCTTTCAACAGGATGTAGGCTTTCCTTTCAACAGGATGTAGGCTTTCCTTTCAACAGGATGTAGGCTTTCCTTTCAACAGGATGTAGGCTTTCTTTTCAACAGGATGTAGGCTTTCCTTTTAACAGGATGTAGACTTTCCTTTCAACAGGATGTAGGCTTTCCTTTCAACAGGATGTAGGCTTTCAACAGGATGTAGGCTTTCCTTTCAACAGGATGTAGGCTTTCAACAGGATGTAGGCTTTCCTTTCAACCGGATGTAGGCTTTCAACAGGATGTAGACTTTCCTTTCAACAGGATGTAGACTTTCCTTTCAACAGGATGTAGGCTTTCCTTTCAACCGGATGTAGGCTTTCAACAGGATGTAGACTTTCCTTTCAACAGGATGTAGGCTTTCCTTTCAACAGGATGCAGGCTTTCCTTTCAACAGGATGTAGACTTTCCTTTCAACAGGATGTAGGCTTTCCTTTCAACCGGATGTAGGCTTTCAACAGGATGTAGGCTTTCCTTTCAACCGGATGTAGGCTTTCAACAGGATGTAGACTTTCCTTTCAACAGGATGTAGACTTTCCTTTCAACAGGATGTAGGCTTTCCTTTCAACCGGATGTAGGCTTTCAACAGGATGTAGGCTTTCCTTTCAACAGGATGCAGGCTTTCAACAGGATGCAGGCTTTCAACAGGATGTAGGCTTTCAACAGGATGTAGGCTTTCCTTTCAACCGGATGTAGGCTTCCAACAGGATGTAGACTTTCCTTTCAACAGGATGTAGACTTTCCTTTCAACAGGATGTAGGCTTTCCTTTCAACAGGATGCAGGCTTTCAACAGGATATAGACTTTCAACAGGATGTAGACTTTCCTTTCAACAGGATGTAGACTTTCCTTTCAACAGGATGTAGGCTTTCCTTTCAACAGGATGCAGGCTTTCAACAGGATATAGACTTTCAACAGGATGTAGACTTTCCTTTCAACAGGATGTAGGCTTTCAACAGGATGTAGACTTTCAACAGGATGTAGGCTTTCAACAGGATGTAGGCTTTCAACAGGATGTAGACTTTCCTTTCAACAGGATGTAGACTTTCCTTTCAACAGGATGTAGGCTTTCAACAGGATGTAGACTTTCAACAGGATGTAGGCTTTCAACAGGATGTAGGCTTTCAACAGGATGTAGGCTTTCAACAGGATGTAGGCTTTCAACAGGATGTAGGCTTTCAACAGGATGTAGGCTATCAACAGGATGTAGGCCCTGTATATTAAAGTACTCTTCATTTAACAAAATCTATATTTGTGCACAATTTCTATTTAAAATATTTATTTAAAAAAAACACTTAATTGAAACGACCCATCTATTGCGGTTGGCCAACAACCAACCAATCACTTGTCAGACCATCACCGATGATTATCTATGTTTAGCAACACTAATTACTTCTCAAATGTGTAGTATATTTGTCTGTGAAATTCAGACAATTTATACATTCCACATAATTGGTTTTACAAAGAGAGGATTAAAGACACTGGTATTTTAAGCCTGCATTTAAAATAATGCAATCTGGGAGGGTAGTGGGAGAGCAGAGTGAGAGCAATAGCATGTTTTCAGACTGCATTCTTCAGACCTGGATGCCAGAGCAGTGTTTGGGTTGGCTCACGCGTCGGCCTTAGGCCTAGACTTCTATTAGATTTGAAATCCAGCTGTGTTTTTAATTCGATGAGAGAGTGCATCGTCACGCTCATTGTTTCTTGATATGATTTAATATAGTGACACTATAAACCATCTGGTACATAAAGATTTCATCCACCAGCCAACTCTTTCTCTTCTGAGATTGAGCCTGGGGATGAGATTAGTTACACAACAGTCTACTACGGAGGGAGAAGATGTTTTATAGGGGAAAGAAATACAAATATAAGATAATAACCTTCCACTGTTTAAATACTCATATTCTCCTTCCTTCTCACAAGCTGCAGCTTTGCAATCAGCTTATTTTGGTTATCCCTAGGGTTAGGGTTGGTGGTTATCCCTGGGGTTAGGGTTGGTGGTTATCCCTGGGGTTAGGGTTGGTGGTTATCCCTGGGGTTAGGGTTGGTGGTTATCCCTAGGGTTAGGGTTGGTGGTTATCCCTGGGGTTAGGGTTGGTGGTTATCCCTAGGGTTAGGTTTGGTGGTTATCCCTAGGGTTAGGTTTGGTGGTTATCCCTGGGGTTAGGGTTGGTGGTTATCCCTGGGGTTAGGGTTGGTGGTTATCCCTAGGGTTAGGTTTGGTGGTTATCCCAAGGGTTAGGGTTGGTAGTTATCCCTAGAGTTAGGCTTATTGTGGTTATCCCTAGGGTTAGGCTTATTGTGGTTATCCATAGTGTTAGGCGTATTGTGGTTATCCCTAGGGCTAGTGGTTATCCCTAGGGATAGGGTTATTGTGGTTATCCCTATGGTTAGGGCTATTGATTATCACTAGGGTTAGGCTTATTGTGGTTATCTCTAGGGTTAGGGTTAGGGTTATTCCTAGGGATAAGGTTATTGGTTATCCCTAGGGTTATGCTTATTGTGGTTACCTCTAGGGTTAGGGTTATTGGTTATCCCTGGGGCTAGTGGTTATCCCCAGGGTTAGGGTTATTTCTAGGGATAAGGTTATTGGTTATCCCTATTGTGGTTATCTCTAGGGTTAGGGTTATCCCTGGGGCTAGTGGTTATCCCCAGGGTTAGGGTTATTCCTAGGGATAAGGTTATTGGTTATCCCTAGGGTTATGCTTATTGTGGTTACCTCTAGGGTTAGGATTATTGGTTATCCCTGGGGCTAGTGGTTATCCCCAGGGTTAGGATTATTCCTAGGGATAAGGTTATTGGTTATCCCTAGGGTTATGCTTATTATCTCTAGGGTTAGGGTTATTGGTTATTCCTAGGACTAGTGGTTATCCCTGGGATTAGGGTTATTGTGGTTAAAATCAAATCAAATTGTATTTATTGGTCACGTACACATGGTTAGCAGATGTTAATGCGGGTGTAGCGAAATGCTTGTGCTTCTAAGTCCGACAGTGCAGCAATATCGAACATGTAATCTAGCAATTCCACAACTACCTAATACACACAAATCTGAGTAAAGGAATAAGAATATATAAATATATAGATGAGCAATGGCCGAGCGGCATAGGCAAGATGCAATAGATGGTATAAAATACAGTATACACATATGAGATGAGTAATGCAAGATATGTAAACATTATTAAAGTGACTAATGATCTATTTATTAAAGTGGCCAATGATTTCAAGTCTGTATGTAGGCAGCAGCCTCTCTGTGTTAGTGATGGCTGTTTAAAGTCTGATGGCCTTGTGACCACTAACCTAAACCTAGGGATAACCAATAACCATAGGAATAACCACAATAACCCTATCCCCGCACCTGCCCGCCCGTCCAGCATCACTACTCTGGACGGTTCTGACTTAGAATATGTGGACAACTACAAATACTTAGGTGTCTGGCTAGACTGTAAACTCTCCTTCCAGACTCACATTAAGCATCTCCAATCAAAAATTAAATCTAGAAATCGGTTTCCTATTTTGCAAACAAAGCATTCTTCACTCATGCAGCCAAACATACCCTCGTAAAACTGACCATCCTACCGATCGTCGACTCCAGTTCTCTGCTGCCAATGACTGGAACGAACTACAAAAATCACTGAAGCTGGAGACTGATATCTCCCTCACTAGCTTTAAGCACCAGCTGTCAGAGCAGCTCACAGATTACCGCACCTGTACATAGCCCATCTGTAAATAAATCCAACTACCTCATCCCCATACTGTATTTATTTATCTTGCTCCTTTGCACCCCAGTATCTCTACTTGCACATTCATCTTCAGCACATCTATCACTCCAGTGTTTAATTGGTATATTGTAATTACTTCGCCACCGTGGCCTATTTATTGTCTTACCTCCCTTACCTCATTTGCACTCACTGTATATAGACTTTTTCTACTGTATTATTGACTGTATGTTTGTTCCACGTGTAACTCTGTGTGGTTGTATGTGTCGCACTGCTTTGCTTTATCTTGGCCAGGTCACAGTTGTAAATGAGAACGTGTTCTCAACTCGCCTAACCTGGTTAAATAAAGGTGAAATAATGTTTTACAAATAAATAAAGATTGAAAAATAGCTTGTCTCTTGGCCCCATTGTACCACTGTTTTCCCAATGACACGCTAGCCAGCTGTGATTAGCGTGTAGCCATAGGGAGGAGGATAGAGAGCATTTCTAACACCCTCTCTGTTAAAGCATGAAATAATCTCAGCCTCTTAGACATCAAACTAAATTTCCAGATTAATAATTCAATATTGACTCGACTAAAAGCAAAACCCTCTAAAAATAAAAGTACTGCTCTCAGGGTAGGGGGTCAGGAGTAGAGTGGAGAGGCGGGGATGGCACACAATGGGGACCACAGAGTGTGTGTGTGTGTGTGTCCTTCCCTCATCCCTATTGACAAATATGGCTACAATCCCCCTTACTGTAATCAGACTTGCATGTTTCTTATTGAGCCTCTGTACAGAACTCATCTCTGCCTTTACGATTCTCCTTATAACAAGGTCCGCCTCTCGCTGACCTCCTTCAGGACAATACTCTATTCTTCTCCTAATCTCATCAACATGATACAGTCGGGGTACTGTTTGGTACACCGCCCCTCCCCGTACTTATCAAATCGATGATAAGACGAGGGTCTGTGTACCAAACGGCCCTCTATCCCCTACATACAACCTAGTCAAAAGTAGTGCACTATGTAGGGAACAGGATTGCAGTTGGGACACAGACGGGAACTAGGATGGAACCCTATTGCTTCCAAATGGAACCCTATTGCTTCCAAATGGAACCCTATTGCTTCCAAATGGAACCCTATTGCTTCCAAATGGAACCCTATTGCTTCCAAATGGAACCCTATTGCTTCCAAATGGAACCCTTCCAAATGGGCTTCCAAATGGAACCCTATTGCTTCCAAATGGAACCCTATTGCTTCCAAATGGAACCCTATTGCTTCCAAATAGAACCCTATTGCTTCCAAATAGAACCCTATTGCTTCCAAATGGAACCCTATTGCTTCCAAATAGAACCCTATTGCTTCCAAATGGAACCCTATTGCTTCCAAATGGAACCCTATTGCTTCCAAATGGAACCCTATTGCTTC
>NC_060179.1:77832214-77909714 GCF_021184085.1 Oncorhynchus gorbuscha
CTTTAACTTAAAAGACCCTTGCTCCCTTCGGTCTCAATGTAGACTTTGATCTGAAGCCATTCTTATGATTATTGTGACTTTGCCATTGTAATTGTTTGTAAGCTTGTGTAGTCAAATGAATTTATGATCGTATGCTATCCATTTGTTGTTTGTATGCTGTTCTTTGTATGCCATTTTAATATTTGATTATTAACCAATGATATTAGGCCACTCCTGGCCATGATTACAGACACCTGTGTCTTTTGACACTATATAAACGAGTCATCCCGCAGTGTTTGTGATTATACCCTGATGAAGACAGCTTGGCTGTCGAAACGTTGGTAATTACATTTTTGCATCTGAGCTCCTAGAGTGTGCGGTTCTCTTTTATTTTCCAGTCCAGAAATAGTCCCATTTTAATTGGTCAGTCCTGAAGTATACCAGAGGTCTACAGGTGTTCACTTCCTGTCTTGTCTCTTCTACTTCCTGTGTCGGTCCGTAGGCCTCTGGAGAGAGAGACCATGTTCCTGACCCCTGCTCTGGTGTGGGAAACCCTGTTCCTGGCCACACCACTCGCCCCCATTCTGTCCTCGGCAATGACCTCTGTGACCTCATCAGGAGAATCGGCCTCCCAGGGCGGGGTCAGCATCATGAAGCGCAGGCGGCTGGTGGCCATCCCCAGGAGACTACAATGGAACTCTACAGGTTCACTTCATCCCTCTATCAATCTAAAGTTGTGTGGGGTGACTCATTATCTGCTTGTTTCTCGGTATAACTTCTTCAGTAGTGAACGTGCTCTTCCCTTGGATCTATGATGTTCCTTTTTATTATGCAGAGTGGTCTGTTTCCTGTGTGTGGTGTGAGTGAGTGTATGTCTCAGCTCCACCCTTCTAGAGAATGATAATGACTTCCTCCTCTTAGACAGATGAAACACACAACTCCTCTCCTCCTCTCCCCTCTCCTCTCCTCCTCTCCCCTCTCCTCCTCTCACCTCTCCTCACCCCTCTCCTCTCCTCCTCTCACCTCTCCTCCTCTCACCGCTCCTCACCCCTCACCTCTCCTCACCCCTCCCCTCCTCCTCTCCTCTCACCCCTCCCCTCTCCTCACCCCTCCCCTCTCCTCACCCCTCCTCTCACCTCTCCTCACCTCTCCCCTCTCCTGCTCTACCGGAGTCAATCACCACCTTCCGGAGACACCTGAAACCCCACCTCTTTAAGGAATACCTAGGATAGGATAAGTAATCCCTCTCACCCCCCCCCTTTAAGATTTTGATGCACTATTGTAAAGTGACTGTTCCACTGGATGTCATAAGGTGAATGCACCAATTTGTAAGTAGCTCTGGATAAGAGTGTCTGCTAAATGACTTAAATGTAAAATGTAAATGTTTGGTGTCCAACCAAACTTCTAACAAGCAGTTTTCATTTTAGCCCGCTAGAGGGAGCTGTAGTCTAATACAAGCTCTGTGCTGCCACAGGAGGACCTAACAAAACAGTCAGTAACACAGCACTCTAACATGTCAACTCTGTGTATATTATTATTATTCTATATATTATAAGCTCAAAAACAATGAAATTGTTGTTTTGTCCTGGGTTTGAGGAAGGGGAACAGTGGACCTGAAGGTCCCCAGTTCGAATCTCACCTCAACCGGAAATAATATTTCTTGACAACCACTATAGCCTCAATAGGTGACGCTATTTTTCATATTGGTGAATTTAAGAGCACGTGAGTTAATGTAACGATTATGTTAAATTAAATCTAGGGTTGCTACCCAAGCCGGCTGGTTGTTCGTTCTATTGGTTCGGTTGCCAGAGACGCGACCCGGTCGTTAAGTATATTTGTTCTGTATCTATAAAGACCCTTGCTCCCTTCGGTCTCAATGTAGACTTTGATCTGAAGCCATTCTTGTGATTATTGTGACTTTGCCATTGTAATTGTTTGTAAGCTTGTGTAGTCAAATGAATTTATGATCGTATGCTATCCATTTGTTGTTTGTATGCTGTTCTTTGTATGCCATTTTAATATTTGATTATTAACCAATGATATCTATACAGAACAAATATACTTAACGACTGGGCCGCGTCCATAGATACAGAACAAATATACTTAACGACTGGGCCGCGTCCATAGATACAGAACAAAATATAACGACTCCATAGATACAGAACAAAATACTTAACGACTGGGCCGCGTCCATAGATACAGAACAAATATACTTAACGACTGGGCCGCGTCCATAGATACAGAACAAATATACTTAACGACTGGGCCGCGTCCATAGATACAGAACAAATATACTTAACGACTGGGCCGCGTCCATAGATACAGAACAAATATACTTAACGACTGGGCCGCGTCCATAGATACAGAACAAATATACTTAACGACTGGGCCGCGTCCATAGATACAGAACAAATATACTTAACGACTGGGCCGCGTCCATAGATACAGAACAAATATACTTAACGACTGGGCCGCGTCCATAGATACAGAACAAATATACTTAACGACTGGGCCGCGTCCATAGATACAGAACAAATATACTTAACGACTGGGTCGCGTCCATAGATACAGAACAAATATACTTAACGACTGGGTCGCGTCCATAGATACAGAACAAATATACTTAACGACTGGGTCGCGTCCATAGATACAGAACAAATATACTTAACGCGTCCATAGATACAGAACAAATATACTTAACGACTGGGCGCGTCCATAGATACAGAACAAATATACTTAACGACTGGGCCGCGTCCATAGATACAGAACAAATATACTTAACGACTGGGCCGCGTCCATAGATACAGAACAAATATACTTAACGACTGGGTCCATAGCAGTCCATAGATACAGAACAAATATAACTTAACGACTAGATACAGGGCGCGTCCATAGATACAGAACAAATATACTTAGAACGACTGGGCCGCGTCCATAGATACAGAACAAATATACTTAACGACTGGGCCGCGTCCATAGATACAGAACAAATATACTTAACGACTGGGCCGCGTCCATAGATACAGAACAAATATACTTAACGACTGGGCCGCGTCCATAGATACAGAACAAATATACTTAACGACTGGGCCGCGTCCATAGATACAGAACAAATATACTTAAACTGGGGGTCCATAGATACAGAACAAAATACTTAACGTCCATAGATACAGAACAAATATACTTAACGACTGGGCGCGTCCATAGATACAGAACAAATATACTTAACGACTGGGCCGCGTCCATAGATACAGAACAAATATACTTAACGACTGGGTCGCCTCCATAGATACAGAACAAATATACTTAACGACTGGGCCGCGTCCATAGATACAGAACAAATATACTTAACGACTGGGCCGCGTCCATAGATACAGAACAAATATACTTAACGACTGGGTCGCCTCCATAGATACAGAACAAATATACCTAACGACTGGGCCGCGTCCATAGATACAGAACAAATATACTTAACGACTGGGCCGCGTCAGTCGTTAAGTATATTTGTTCTGTAACTATGGACGCAGCCCAGACATTCGTTCTAAATGTTCTATTACAATACTGTCTGGCACAAATTGCAAAAATCGCTGAAGTTGGAGACTTTTATCTCCCTCACCAACTTCAAACATCTGCTATCTAAGCAGCTAACCGATCGCTGCAGCTGTACATAGTCTATCGGTAAATAGCCCACCCATTTTTACCTACCTCATCCCCATACTGTTTTTATTTATTTACTTTTCTGCTCTTTTGCACACCAATATCTCTAGCTGTACATGACCATCTGATCATTTATCACTCCAGTGTTAATCTGCAAAATTGTAATTATTCGCCTACCACCTCATGCCTTTTGTACACAATGTATATAGACTCCCATTTTTTTCTACTGTGTTATTGACATGTTAATTGTTTACTCCATGTGTAACTCTGTGTTGTCTGTTCACACTGCTATGCTTTATCTTAGCCAGGTCGCAGTTGCAAATGAGAACTTGTTCTCAACTAGCCTACCTGGTTAAATAAAGGTGTTCTCAACTAGCCTACCTGGTTAAATAAAGGTAAAAAAAATAAAAAAAAAAAATTATCCCTTGCTAGCTAGCTAGCCAACTATGGCTAACTTAGTCACATCAAACAGTGCAGACAGAATAACAACAGTTGCTGCATTTGTTAAAGCTGTTTTCTATTGACATTTATTTGGATACATCCATAACAATGAGCTAATGAGGCTCGGTTCCGACTGGCATAGAATATATGCACTCTCGTCAGGACACTGTTGCTTAGAGGAGCTAGCCAACAATACAGCGAACACAATCACTTCAAAGCTGGAAAGACTGCCAAATAGCTGCACTTTGTTTTGTTTTCTATTGATATTTATGAAATTTCTGTATATATATCCATATAAATTAGGCTGTTTCATGATTTCGACTGGCTGAGAAAAGCTGCCTGCCTGCCTGCCTGTCTGTCTCATCCCAACTCCCAACACGTTCATTACTATGCAACAGCTGGAGATCAAATTTGAATATTGAAACGATCTTACAAATGTCAGAGACGGAGGGGGGCGACGCTATAGGCTGTGTCCTTGTTCCAAATAATGAAAAGTTCTACCTGATTGTCTTTTGAAACATGGGAATGGAGATGGAGATTGGACGTGGTTGACAGCCTAACGTGGGTAAAACAGCGCCATGCTTCTCTCTTCCTCCGGCTACGTTTCTATAATGTCACGATGACAGAATGACAGCTTGTTAATGATTCTACGATGCTGAACATCAGCAGCTATACTGTATTTGCTCATCGTAGAAATGCTTTCACTATAGTAAGTGTCTGGAGCTAAAATTTCCAGTCCATGTTCAGATGTTATTGTGATGTTTGATTTATTTAACCTTTATTTAACTAGGCAAGTCAGTTAAGAACAAATTCTTATTTTCAATGACGGCCTAGGAACAGTGGGTTAACTGCCTAGGAGCAGTGGGTTAACTGCCTAGGAGCAGTGGGTTAACTGCCTAGGAGCAGTGGGTTAACTGGCCTAGGAACAGTGGGTTAACTGCCTAGGAGCAGTGGGTTAACTGCCTAGGAACAGTGGGTTAACTGCCTAGGCTACCTGCAGCCCCATGTGGACGTGACTGTCTGGAGTTAAACTTTTCAGTCCGTGTTCAGAGGTTATTGTGATGTGGACGTGACTGGAGCTTTTTGGCTTGGTGTGTGTGTTAGTGTGTGTGTGTGTGTTAGTGTGTGTGTGTGTGTGTGTTAGTGTGTGTGTGTGTGTTAGTGGGTGTGTGTTGTGTGTGTGTGTGTGTTAGTGGGTGTGTGTGTGTGTAGTGGGTGTGTGTGTGTTAGTGTGTGTGTGTGTGTGTTAGTGTGTGTGTGTGTGTGTGTGTGTGTGGTGTGTGTTAGTGGGTGGGTGTGTTAGTGGGTGTGTGTGTGTGTGTGTGTGTGTGTTGTGTGTGTGTGTGTGTTAGTGTGTGTTAGTGGGTGTTAGTGGGTGTGTGTGTGTTAGTGGGTGTTGTGTGTGTGTGTTTGTGGGTGTTGTGTGTGTTAGTGGGTGTGTGGGTGTGTGTGTGTGTTAGTGGGTGTGTGTTAGTGGGTGTGTGTGTGTGTGTGTGTGTGTGGTGTGTGTGTGTGTGTGTGTTAGTGGGTGGTGTAGTGTGTGTGTGTGTTAGTGTGTGTGTGTGTGTGTTAGTGGGTGTGTGTGTGTGTGTTAGTGGGGGTGTGTGTGTGTGTTAGTGGGTGTGTGTGTGTTAGTGTGTGTGTGTGTGTGTTAGTGGGTGTGTGTGTGTGTTAGTGGGTGTGTGTGTTTAACACAGCTATTCAATTACGTTAAAGCTGTCAATGTATTTTTGAAATATATTTTTTTAACCTTTATTTAACTAGGCCTGTCAGTTACAGTTTTTTTTGATTGCTTACACACTAAAATTAAAAGTAGTACACTATTAGCAAAACCTTACACTCTAGAAGCAAAACATCAGCCCATATTTGTACAACTATAAGCACATTGTCAACCTCACACTTGTTGCAAAACACTAAATACACTTAACATACATTAAATGGGGCGGCAGGGTAGCCTAGTGGTTAGAGCATTGGACTAGTAACTGAAAGGTTGCAAGTTCAAATCCCCGAGCTGACAAGGTACAAAATCTGTCGTTCTGCCCCTGAACAGGCAGAACTGTTCCTAGGCCGTCATTGAAAATAAGAATTTGTTCTTAACTGACTTGCCAAATAAATTAAAGGTAAAATAAAAATAAACACACAAGTGTGATGAGAACATTTAGACTGGAAAATAGGTATTGTAAAAATATCATCATATCAAAAACATCTGCACGGTTTCAGTAACTCCTTACAGTACTGTATTCTATGCACTATCAGCACTTCTGTTACCTTTTCCTGTGAAATTACTGTACTATTTTATACTGTTTTTTTTCTACATAGGATTGAGGGTCAGAAACAACAAGGGGGGAGGCCTCCTATGTTCACAGAACAGCAACAGAGGGAGATAGTAAACATGGTTTTGACCAACACTGCTATAACACTCAAGCAGCTCCAAGCTAACATTGTCAATAACCACGCCATTTTCAACGATATCCATCAGGTCTCAACATCAACACGCATCCTAAAAAAAAAACGTATTCATATGCCATAACCATATGCCTTTTTAGCGCAATTCCGAAAGGGTGAAACGACTGCGGCATGATTATGCAGAGGTATGTATTCACTTTAGCAGTGTGATCTTGCATACTGTCTCAGTCTTTTACTGTACTGTAATATGTATACTAGATCTACACTGAACTACACAATTTTGCCTGACACTGTTTTTCAGAGAGTTTTACAAATGGATGGAGAGGAGATCCAGCATGAGTTCATTTACGTAGATGAGGCTGGGTTCAACCTGACGAGAACACGAAGGAGGGGAAGAAGCATCATTGGCCACAGGGCTATAGTCAATGTCCCAGGGTAACGTGGGGGTAATATTTTATTTATTTCACCTTTATTTAACCAGGTAGCCTAGTTGAGAACAAGTTCTCATTTGCAACTGCGACCTGGCCAAGATAAAGCATAGCAGTGTGAACAGACAACACAGAGTTACACATGGAGTAAACAATTAACAAGTCAATAACACAGTAGAAAAAAAGGGGAGTCTATATACAATGTGTGCAAAAGGCATGAGGAGGTAGGCGAATAATTACAATTTTGCAGATTAACACTGGAGTGATAAATGATCAGATGGTCATGTACAGGTAGAGATATTGGTGTGAAAAAGAGCAGAAAAGTAAATAAATAAAAACAGTGTGGGGATGAGGTAGGTGAAAATGGGTGGGCTATTTACCAATAGACTATGTACAGCTGCAGCGATTGGTTAGCTGCTCAGATAGCTGATGTTTGAAGTTGGTGAGGGAGATGAAAGTCTCCAACTTCAGCGATTTTTGCAATTCGTTCCAGTCACAGGCAGCAGAGTATGACTGGCGGATCCTGGCAGACTGAAAGATCTGGCTGCTCCATGCTGACTGGCGGCTCTGACTGCTCCACGCTGACTGGCGGCTCTGGCTGCTCCATGTAGGCTGACAGCAATGGCGGCTTCTTACAGACTAGCAGCTCTGGCGGCTCCGTGCAGACTGGCAGCTCCGTGCAGACTGGCAGCTCCGTGCAGACTGACAGCTCCTTGCAGACTGACAGCTCCTTGCAGACTGGCAGCTCCTTGCAGACTGGCAGCTCGTTCCAGACTGACAGCTCTGGCTGCTTCATGCAGACTCACAGCTCTGGCTGCTTCATGCAGACTCACAGCTCTGGCTGCTCTGACTGCTCCATGCAGACTGACAGCTCTGGCAGCTCCATGCAGACTGACAGCTCTGGCAGCTCCATGCAGACTGACAGCTCTGGCTGCTCCATGCAGACTGACAGCTCTGGCTGCTCCATGCAGACTGACAGCTCTGGCAGCTCCATGCAGACTGACAGCTCTGGCTGCTCCATGGAGACTGACAGCTCTGGCTGCTCCATGCAGACTGACAGCTCTGGCTGCTTCATGCAGACTGACAGCTCTGGCTGCTCCATGCAGACTGACAGCTCTGGCAGCTCCATGCAGACTGACAGCTCTGGCTGCTCCATGTAGACTGACAGCTCTGGCTGCTCCATGTAGACTGACAGCTCTGGCTGCTCCATGCAGACCGGCAGCTCTGGCTGCTTCATGTAGACTGGCACCTCTGGCTGCTTCATGTAGACTGGCAGCTCTGGCTGCGCTGAACAGGCGGGAGACTCCAGCAGTGCTGTAGAGGAGGAAGGCTCTGGCTGCGCTGGAGTGGCGAGGCGCACTGTAGGCCTGATGCGTGGTGCTGGCACTGGTGGTACTGAACCGAGGACACGCACAGGAAGCCTGGTGCGGGGAGCTGCCACCGGAGGGCTGGTGTGTGGAGGTGGTACTGGATAGACCGGACCGTGCAGGCGCACTGGAGCTCTTGAGCACCGAGCCTGCCCAACCTTACCTGGTTGAATACTCTTGGTCGCCCTGCCAGTGCGGCGAGGTGGAATAGCCCACACTGGGCTATGCAGGCGAACCGGAGACACCAAGCGCAAGGCTGGTGCCATGTAAGCCGGCCCAAGGAGACGCACTGGGGACCAGATGCGTAGAGCCGGCTTCATGGCATTTGGCTCGACGCTCAATCTAGCCCGGCCGATACGCGGAGCTGGAATATACCGCACTGGGCTATGGACCCGCACTGGGGACACTGTGCGCACCACTGCATAACACGGTGCCTGCCCGGTCTCTCTAGCCCCCCGGTAAGCACAGGGAGTTTGCGCAGGTCTCCTACCTGGCATAGCCATACTCCCTATGAGCCCCACCCAATACATTTTTGGGGCTGACTCTCAGGCTTCCATCCGCGTCGCCGTGCTGCCTCCTCATACCAGCGCCTCTCCGCTTTCACTGCCTCCAGTTCTTCCTTGGGGCGGCGATATTCTCCAGGCTGAGCCCAGGGTCCTTCACCGTCCAGTTCGTCCTCCCATGTCCAGTCCTTCTCTCGCTGCACCTTGGGGCGGCTACACTCCCCTGGTTTAGCCCAGGGTCCTCTCCCGTCGAGGATTTCCTCCCATGTCCAGAAATCCTTATTGTGCATCTCCTCTTTGGGCTGCTCCTGCCTGTTGACACGCTGCTTGGTCCGTTTGTGGTGGGTGATTCTGTAACGGTTTTCTAGGTGTGAAGGAGAGTCGGACCAAAATGCAGCGTGTAGATTGCGATCCATGTTTAATCAACAAACGTAAACATGAATCAATATAAACACTACAAAATAATAACGTAATAACGTAACGAAAACCGAAACAGCCTATAACTTGTGTCAACTAACACAGCGACAGGAACAAAGACACTAAGGACAATCACCCAACGACAAACTCAAAGAATATGGCTGCCTAAATATGGTTCCCAATCAGAGACAACGATAAACACCTGCCTCTGATTGAGAACCACTCCAGACAGCCATAGACTTTGCTAGATACCCCACTAAGCTACAATCCCAATACCAACACCAAAACCCCAAGACAAAACACACCACAATACAAAAACTCCATGCCACACCCTGGCCTGACCCAATACATGAAGATAAACACAAAATACTTTGACCAGGGCGTGACACATAGACTGCCCACACAACTCACGCCCTGACTATACTAAAACAAAGATAAAATAACAGAACTAAGGTCAGAACGTGACACTAACTCTAATTTGGGTAATGTTTTCAGAGAGTTGTCCTCTCTTCCAGCGCCTCATCGGAGGAAGGTTAGGAAAGCTCTGCTCTGTGCCAACCCCTGACTGGCTGTCTGACTCATCACAGTGTGGGAAGGTTACAGAATGTACAACTCAGGAATCAGTCATAACCAACACTGCAGATATGAGGAGGATTAGGTGAGGTTTTCAAGAGCAGGGTTCTGTACTGTGTTATATAAAAACACTTATCAATGCAAAACTTGTCAACTGAACCAAAATTTTGAGGTATCTGAGTAATGCAGAAGAGGCATGGTATGTTGTTCGTTTGGCAGACATGAAAAGGAATGTAGAAACTGTTCAGATGTTATACAACATATAGTACACTTTCTCTTCCCTCTGACACACACACACACACACACACACACACACACACACACACACACACACACACACACACACACACACACACACACACACACACACACACACACACACACACACACACACACACACACACACACACACACACACACACACACACACACACACACACACACACACACACACACACACACACACACACACTTACCCTGTCGCACAAACAGTATAAAACATGCACACCCTCTTTTACTCACACCACCACACATTTAGATGTATGCAAATTCCAGTACTCACATGTATGTTCCTGAGTTTCGTCTTGCTGAAGAGTCTGTGCTACCGCTGCTGTTCTCTGGTCGCCGGCTGCATCAGACGGTCGTCAACGGACATAGTCTTCCTCAGAGCCGCCCGCACGCCCCTCGCCTCACCCGTTGTCTCCGCCTCACACTCTCCTTTTGCTGTCTAGCAAGAGGCTTCTCACTCCCACCCTGGGGGTTGGTGCTAGAGCCGGGGTCTGTCCCACCCCGGGGGCCGGTGCTCGGGCCGGGGCCTGTCCCACACCGGGGGCCGGTGCTCGGGCAGGGGCCTGTCCCACCCCGGGGGCCGGTGCTAGGGCCGGGGCCTGTCCCACCCCGGGGGCCGGTGCTAGGGCCGGGGCCTGTCCCACCCCGAGGGCCGGTGCTAGGGCCGGGGCCTGTCCCACCCCGGGGGCCGGTGCTAGGGCCGGGGCCTGTCCCACCCCGGGGGCCGGTGCTAGGGCCGGGGCCTGTCCTGATATGGGAGATGGTTCTGTTCTGTCAACACCAGCATAGACACAACTAGTACAGAGAGACAAGAAAGATGGGATACAGAACTTCACACGCACAATATGTGCAATAAATAGACAATTACAAAGATAAAATAAGACACAACTAAGGTAATAGAAGTAGACATTATGTGGGAGGGAATTGTTCCTTTGAGACAGTCAGACAGAACACCAGGACTGAATAGTCTAATTGTGTCTGATTCAACCACAAACACCAGGGAGGTTTTCCAATGTTTCCCAAAGAATGGAACCTATTGGTAGATGGGTTTAAAAAAAAATCAGATATTGAATATTTTTTGGAGCATGGTGAAGTTATTAATTACACTTCGGATGGTGTATCAATACTCCCAGTCACATCAAAGATACATGTATTTTTCCTAACTCAGTTGCCGGAGAAGAAGGAAATTGCACAGGGATTTCACCATGAGGTCAATGGAGAATTGAAAACAGTTACAGAGATGAATGGCTGTGATGGGAGAAAACTGAGGATGCATCAACAACATTGTAGTTTCTCCACAATACAAACCTAAATGAGATAGTGAAGCCTGTATAGAATAAACATATTCCAAAACATGCTTCCTGTTTGCAATAATGCACTAACTGTGCTGCTGCTCCAGTTTCAACTGTTCTGCCTGTGATTATTATTATTGGACCATGCTGGTCATTTATGAACATTTGAACATCTTGGCCATGTTCTGTTATAATCTCCACTCGGCACAGCCAGAAGAGGACTGGCCACCCCACATAGCCCGGTTCCTCTCTAGGTTTCTTCCTAAGTTTTGGCCTTTCTAGGGACTTTTTCCTAGCCACCGTGCTTCTACACCTGCATTGCTTGCTGTTTGGGGTTTTAGGCTGGGTTTCTGTACAGCACTTTGAGATATCAGCTAATGTACGAAGGGCTATATAAATACATTTGATTTGACTTTGATTTGGTCAGGGTGTGACAGGTATTGTGGGTAGATGGTAGGAAAAATCTATTTAATCTGTTTTGAAGTCAGGCTGTAACACAACAAAATGTGGAATTAGTCAAGGGGTATGAATACATTCTGAAGGCATTGTAACTGGTCACACCCAAATACTCATACACACATACACAATCACAACCCCGCAAACACACAAACATACACACGAATGCACAACCACACGCTCAAACACTTAGCAGACACTCACACACTTTTAAAACTTCTTCTGATGGGGGTGGTGGGTCACCTGCGGGACGGTTGAGCTAACGTAGGCTAATGCGATTAGCATGAGGTTGTAAGTAACAAGAACATTTCCCAGGACATAAAACATATCTGATATTGGCAGAAAGCTTAAATTCTTGTTAATCTAACTGCACTGTCCATTTTACAGTAGATATTACAGTGAAATAATACCATGCTATTGTTTGAGGAGAGTGCACAGTTATGAACATGAACAGTTATTAATAAACAAATTAGGCACATTTGGGCAGTCTTGAGACAACATTTTGAACAGAAATGCAATGGTTCATTGGATCAGTCTCAAACTTTTCTGCTATGTAGTGGACAAAATCTAAATTGCACCTGGGCTGGAATAATACATTATGGCCTTTCTCTTACATAATTTTTTTAATACAATTATTATTTTTTTTTTCCTTTGTATTATCTTTAACCAGATCTATTGTGTTATATTGTCCTACATTTCTTTCACATTTCAAAGTGTTTCATTTCAAATGGTACCAAGAATATGCATATCCTTGCATCAGGGCCTGAGCTACAGGCAGATAGATTTGGGTATGTCATTTTAGGCGAAAATTGAA
Organism: Oncorhynchus gorbuscha; assembly: GCF_021184085.1. Classification (NCBI taxonomy): domain Eukaryota; kingdom Metazoa; phylum Chordata; class Actinopteri; order Salmoniformes; family Salmonidae; genus Oncorhynchus; species Oncorhynchus gorbuscha. The sequence goes on from NC_060179.1 coordinate 77,844,836, forward strand.
AAAAAGGGGCCGATCCTTAAGAGGTTTAAGCTGGTGCACTCAGACAGAAAACATTAAGATCAATTCAATAGACTTCATAGCTACCAGACTAATAGAAAATAATTATACTGTAGACTGCACATTATCAAACACATTATGAAGAGTTGTCACACACACCCACACACACACACACACACACACACACACACACACACACACACACACACACACACACACACACACACACACACACACACACACACACACACACACACACACACACACACACACACACACACACACACACACACACACACACACACACATACTAATCCGCTGTTCATGTTTCTCTCAGCTCACTGTGTGTCTATGTCAGCTGTTGCAAGTGTGTGTGTGTCTGTATGTGTGTGTGCGTGTGTATCTGTGAGCGAGTGTATCTGTGTGTGCGCGCGTGTGTGTGCATGTGTGTTTGAATGTATCAGGTTCGTCCCATAGGTAGCTGAGCACTTGGGAGCAGCTCCGTACTGACTGAATGACAGAGGGCCTAACCACAAGCTCATTAAAACAGCACGAAGGACATATACACCACCCTGTACTATTAGAAGTACCACTCACAGCCAATATCAGCTCAGACTTAAAGCAGTTAATATTAAAAAGTTAATGTAACTTTTTGGGTGACCCGACCAAATGAACATAGAAATGTTTATAGATTATAGATCTGTCATTATCTTTGAAAGCAAGTTTAAGAAGCGGTACATGTCATATCTGTTCTATGTGCACTATTTGTATGCTTGTTTTTTAAACGTATTTACTAGCTTCAAACAGCTGAAAATAAAATATTTTTGGTTTTGGAAAATATATATTTTTTCACAGCGGTTTAGATGGTACTATAATTCTCTCACTATATCTGCTTGCTTTGTCACATAAACTGAAATTAGGAAAACTGTTTTAGCAACCAGGAAATGTCAGAGTGATATCTGCACAGTGCATCTATTTTACATAGGGCTGGGTAATAGGGCCAAAATATCATATTTTCTCAATTTTTGTGGTATGACAGTATTCTATGTTTCTGAATAATACAAGTTCTAAATATGCTTTATGGGTAGTGCATGGCAACAAATAAAATCTATTGGTTTTCTACATTCTGATTAGTTTATAGGCTACTGTTAAACCAATCTTTAACCAAAAAATAATAGGAGGGCAAAAACGGACAGCGAAGTAATCCTATCCGCTATGCAATCTGGTTTCTGAGCTGCTCATGGGTGCACCTCAGCCACGCTCAAGGTCCTTAACGATATCATAACCGCTATTCATAACCGCCATCGATAAGAGACGATCGATAAGAGACATTACTGTGCAGCTGTATTCATCGACCTGGCCAAGGGTTTCGACTCTGTCAATCACCACATTCTTATTGGCAGACTCAACAGCCTTGGTTTCTCAAATGATTTCCTCGCCTGGTTCACCAACTACTTCTCTGATAGAGTTCAGTGTGTCAAATCGAAGGGCCTGTTGTCCGGACCTCTGGCAGTCTCTATGGGGGTGCCACAGGGTTTAATTCTCGGGCCGACTCTCTTCTCTGTATACATCAATGATGTCGTTCTTGCTGCTGGTGATTTTCTGATCCACCTCTATGCAGACGACACCATTCTGTATACCTCTGGCCCTTCTTTGGACACTGTGTTAACAAACCTCCAGATGAGCTTCAATTCCATACAACCCTCCTACCATGGCCTTTAACTGCTCTTAAACGCAAATAAAACTAAATGCATGCTATTCAACCGATCATTGCCCGCACCTGCCCGCCCATCCAGCATCACTACTCTGGACGATTCTGACTTAGAATACGTGGATAACTACAAATACCTAGGTGTCTGGCTAGACTGTAAACTCTCCTTCCAGACTCACATTAAGCAGCTCCAATCAAAAATTAAATCTAGAATCAGCGTCCTATTTTGCAACAAAGCATCCTTCACTCATGCTGCCAAATATACCCTCGTAAAACTGACTATCCTACAGATCCTTGACTTCGGCGATGTCACCTATAAAATAGCCTCCAACACTCTACTCTGCAAACTGGATGAAGTCTATCACAGTGCCATCAGTTTTGCCACCAAAGCCCCATACACTACTCACCACTGCGACCTGTATGCTGTCATTGGCTGGCCCTCGCTTCATACTCGTCGCGAAACCCACTGGCTACAAGTTATCTACAAGTCTCTGCTAGGTAAAGCCCTACCTCAGCTCGCTGGTCACCATAGCAGCATCCACTCGTAGCATGCGCTCCAGCAGGTATATCTCACTGGTCACCCCCAAAGCCAATTCCCCGTTTGGTCGCCTTTTCTTCCAGTTCCCTGCTGCCACTGACTGGAACGAACTGCAAAAATCACTGAAGCTGGAGATTCCCATCTCCCTCACTAGCATTAAGAACCATCTGCCAGAGCAGCTCACAGATCACTGCACCTGTTCATAGCCCATCTGTATACAGCCCATCTATCTACCTCATCCCCATACTGTATTTATTTATTTTGCTCCTTTTGCACCCCAGTATCTCTACTTCCACATCCATCTTTTGCACATCTACCATTCCAGTGTTTAATTGCCATATTGTAATTACTTCACCACCATGGCCTATTTATTGCCTTAACTCCCTTATTTGACCTAATTTGCACTCACTGTATATAGACTTTTTTCCCCCTACTGTATTATTGACTGTATGTTTTGTTTATTCAATGTGTAACTCGGTGTTGTTGTATGTGTCGAACTGCTATGCTTTATCTTGGCCAGGTCGCAGTTGCAAATGAGAACTTGTTCTCAATTAGCTTACCTGGTTAAATAAAGGTGAAATAAAATAGAAGACTGCGTAGGAATCCAAATCCTCTTTTGTAGCCTCAAACTCAACGCAAACTGGCAAACTGGCTCTAACCAAAATAGAAAGAGGAGTGGGAGGCCTCGATGCACAACTGAGCAAGTGGACAAGTACATTAAAGTGGCGAGTTTGAGAAACAGACGCCTCACAAGTCCTCAACTGGCAGCTTTGTTAAATAGTACACTGTATTTCTGATCATTTTGATGTTATTTTAATGGCCAAAAAAATGCTTCTCTTTCAAAAACAAGTGACCGCAAACTTTTGAACGGTAGCATAAGTATTCACACCCAATATCCTACAAAACTTTGTAGAAGCATGTTTGGTGGCGATTACAACTTTGAGTTGTCTTGGGTATGTCTGTATCAGCTTTGCACATCTTCATTTGGGGATTTTCTCCCATTCTTCCTTGCAGATTTTCTCAATCTCTGTGTTAGATGGAGAGTGGAGGTCAACAGCAATCTTCAAGTCTTTCCACAGATTTTCTACGGGATTCAAATCTGGGCTTTGGCCGTACCACTCAAGGACTTTCACATTCTTGTTCTGAAGGCATTCTAGCGTTGCTTTGGCTGTATGTTTGGGGTCATTGCCCTGATGAAATATAACTCTTTGCCCCAGTCTAATGTAATTTTCACTCTGTATTTGGCTCCATTCATGTTCCCCTCTAGCCTTACCAGTCCATGTCGCTGAAAAGCATCCCCATAGCATTATGCTGCCACCACCATGCCTCACAGTAGGGATGGTGTTTGACGGGTGATGAGCTGTGCCTGGTTTTACATTTTTGTCTCATCAGACCACAGAATCTTTTTGCAAATTCCATGCATGCTGTCATGTGCCTTTCTTGTAGCAGTGGCTTCCATCTGGCCACTCTCGCATGAAGCCCAGATTGGTGAAGTTCTGTAGAGTCTGTTGTCCTTCTGGCAGGTTCTCCCATTTCAGTCAAGGAATTCTGTAGTTCTGTCAATGTTCACGTCCCTGGCCAAGGTCCTTGTTGCCCGGTTGCTCAATTTGCTCAATTTGGTCAGACAGCCAGCTCTAGGCAGCATCTGGGTAGTTTCAAATTGTTTTGGAGACCACTGTGCTCTTGGAAACTTTCAACACTCTAGAAAATGCTTTATACCATTCCGCAGACATACAGTGGGGCAAAAAAGTATTTAGTCAGCCACCAATTGTGCAAGTTATAGGTACACCTCAACTATGACAGACAAAATGATAAAAAAAATACTTATTTTCCTACAATGTGATTTTCTGGATTTTTTTTCTCCTTTTGTCTGTCATAGTTGAAGTGTACCTATGATTAAAATTACAGGCCTCTCGCATCTTTTTAAGTGGGAGAACTTGCACAATTGGTGGCTGACTAAATACTTTTTTGCCCCACTGTAGGCCTCATCAAAAATCTCAGATCTCTACGGATAGCTCCTTGCAATTTTGTTGTGGGGGCAATTCTATATATTAAATAATTCCCAAAGTTATGAAATGTAATTTTATCATTCAAATTATTCAGAAAATATTCAGAACGTTCTGGGATGATTTTCTTGTTGTTGAAATTATTATTACATTTGATAAGATGCTTTTCAATCATGAATCAGCAAACTTGAAAAAGAATGAAACACTGCTGTCTTCTGCATTTACCTGCCAGGGTGATGTAATGTGTTCCTGGCAATGAACACTGAGGACTGTTCCAGAACACTAGAACACATAATATGCTGCTGTATAATTAGGGGAAAACAGGAAGTAAAAACAATAAAACAAAACCTGCCGCATGGTAACGAGCTAAGAGGACTGTTTCCATGACAACTGTTGCCACGCCGGAGCAGTCACAGCTGGGGGTCTGGCAGGGGAGAGAGGGATGTGACAGACAAAGAACAGTGGGAGCGAAAGGAGACGGTAGCGAGTGAAGGGGGAAAGAAAGAATAGAGAAAGTAAGGGCTGAAGAGAAAGAGAAAAGAGATTCTGACAGAGAGAAAGAGATGAAGAGATGCAGGTGTAGAGGGAAGAGAGAGAGAGGAGAGTAAGATGCTGATGAAAAGAGCCAGGAGAGAGGAGGATAAGGAAAGAGATTCTGGCAGAGAGGAGACACAGATAATGACAAAGAGCGTGACATGAGAGGAGAGGTAATTGAAAAGAGAGATGGGAAGATAGAGAGCATCTGCGTAAAAAAATGACTCCCCTCTCTATTCTCCCTGATCCTCTCCTCTCCCTACATCTCTATTCTCCCTGGTCCTCTCCTCTCCATACATCTCTATTCTCCCTGGTCCTCTCCTCTCCATACATCTCTATTCTCCCTGGTCCTCTCCTCTCCATACATCTCTATTCTCCCTGGTCCTCCCCTCTCCCTACATCTCTATTCTCCCTGGTCCTCTCCTCTCCCTACATCTCTATTCTCCCTGGTCCTCTCCTCTCCCTACATCTCTATTCTCCCTAGTCCTCTCCTCTCCCTACATCTCTATTCTCCCTGGTCCTCTCCTCTCCATACATCTTTATCTCCCTGGTCCTCTCCTCTCCCTACATCTCTATTCTCCCCGGTCCTCTCCTCTCCCTACATCTCTATTCTCCCTGGTCCTCTCCTCTCCCTACATCTCTATTCTCCCTCGCTCTCCTCTCCCTCCATCCGTCTGCCTCCTCTCTTTTCCCACTTACTCCCTCCATTCCTCCTCTCCACCTCTTCTCCCCCTATCCTTCATCTCCTCCTCTCCTGCCATCCAAACAGACAGACAGTAAGGTTCACAGCAGCAGATTCTAATGGGACACTGGCTGTGCGTCAGTCAATAGCATGGAAAGAAAGGGAAGGGAGCTTACAGTATAATCACTTGTTAACAGTGCACAGCTTTTAGCTGGAAAACACAGAGAGACAAATAATAAACACAATGCTGTTTGGTTGATATCAACATAGTGTTGTTAGGTTGATATCAACAGGATGCTGTTAGGTTGATATCAACATAGTGTTGTTAGGTTGATATCAACAGGATGCTGTTAGGTTGATATCAACATAGTGTTGTTAGGTTGATATAAACATAGTGTTGTTAGGTTGATATCAACATAGTGTTGTTAGGTTGATATCAACATAGTGTTGTTAGGTTGATATCAACATAGTGTTGTTAGGTTGATATCAACATAGTGTTGTTAGGTTGATATAAACATAGTGCTGTTAGGTTGATATAAACATAGTGCTGTTAGGTTGATATCAACATAGTGTTGTTAGGTTGATATAAACATAGTGTTGTTAGGTTGATATCAACATAGTGTTGTTAGGTTGATATAAACAGGATGCTGTTAGGTTGATATCAACATAGTGTTGTTAGGTTGATATAAACATAGTGTTGTTAGGTTGATATCAACATAGTGTTGTTAGGTTGATATCAACATAGTGTTGTTAGGTTGATATCAACATAGTGTTGTTAGGTTGATATCAACATAGTGTTGTTAGGTTGATATAAACATAGTGCTGTTAGGTTGATATAAACATAGTGCTGTTAGGTTGATATCAACATAGTGTTGTTAGGTTGATATAAACATAGTGTTGTTAGGTTGATATCAACATAGTGTTGTTAGGTTGATATAAACAGGATGCTGTTAGGTTGATATCAACATAGTGTTGTTAGGTTGATATAAACATAGTGTTGTTAGGTTGATATAAACATAGTGTTGTTAGGTTGATATAAACATAGTGTTGTTAGGTTGATATCAACATAGTGTTGTTAGGTTGATATCAACATAGTGTTGTTAGGTTGATATCAACATAGTGTTGTTAGGTTGATATAAACATAGTGTTGTTAGGTTGATATCAACATAGTGTTGTTAGGTTGATATCAACATAGTGTTGTTAGGTTGATATCAACATAGTGTTGTTAGGTTGATATAAACATAGTGTTGTTAGGTTGATATCAACATAGTGTTGTTAGGTTGATATCAACATAGTGTTGTTAGGTTGATATAAACATAGTGCTGTTAGGTTGATATCAACAGGATGTTGTTAGGTTAATATAAACATAGTGTTGTTAGGTTGATATCAACATAGTGCTGTTAGGTTGATATAAACATAGTGTTGTTAGGTTGATATAAACAAGATGCTGTTAGGTTGATATAAACAGGATGCTGTTAGGTTGATATAAACAGGATGCTGTTAGGTTGATATCAACATAGTGTTGTTAGGTTGATATCAACTGGTGTTGTTAGGTTGATATCAACATAGTGTTGTTAGGTTGATATAAACAAGTGTTGTTAGGTTGATATCAACAGGATGCTGTTAGGTTGATATAAACATAGTGTTGTTAGGTTGATATAAACATAGTGCTGTTAGGTTGATATAAACATAGTGTTGTTAGGTTGATATAAACAGGATGCTGTTAGGTTGATATCAACATAGTGTTGTTAGGTTGATATCAACATAGTGTTGTTAGGTTGATATAAACATAGTGTTGTTAGGTTGATATCAACATAGTGTTGTTAGGTTGACATCAACATAGTGCTGTTAGGTTGATATAAACATAGTGTTGTTAGGTTGATATAAACAAGATGCTGTTAGGTTGATATAAACAAGATGCTGTTAGGTTGATATATAAACAGGATGCTGTTAGGTTGATATAAACAGGATGCTGTTAGGTTGATATCAACATAGTGTTGTTAGGTTGATATCAACTGGATGCTGTTAGGTTGATATCAACATAGTGTTGTTAGGTTGATATAAACATAGTGTTGTTAGGTTGATATCAACATAGTGTTGTTAGGTTGATATAAACATAGTGTTGTTAGGTTGATATAAACATAGTGTTGTTAGGTTGATATAAACATAGTGCTGTTAGGTTGATATCAACAGGATGCTGTTAGGTTGATATCAACATAGTGTTGTTAGGTTGATATCAACATAGTGTTGTTAGGTTGATATCAACATAGTGTTGTTAGGTTGATATAAACATAGTGTTGTTAGGTTGATATAAACATAGTGTTGTTAGGTTGATATCAACATAGTGCTGTTAGGTTGATATAAACATAGTGTTGTTAGGTTGATATAAACATAGTGTTGTTAGGTTGATATCAACATAGTGTTGTTAGGTTGATATAAACATAGTGCTGTTAGGTTGATATAAACATAGTGCTGTTAGGTTGATATAAACATAGTGCTGTTAGGTTGATATAAACATAGTGCTGTTAGGTTGATATAAACATAGTGTTGTTAGGTTGATATAAACATAGTGCTGTTAGGTTGATATAAACAGGATGCTGTTAGGTTGATATAAACATAGTGCTGTTAGGTTGATATAAACATAGTGTTGTTAGGTTGATATAAACATAGTGCTGTTAGGTTGATATAAACATAGTGCTGTTAGGTTGATATAAACAGAATGCTGTTAGGTTGATATAAACATAGTGCTGTTAGGTTGATATAAACATAGTGTTGTTAGGTTGATATAAACAGAGTGCTGTTAGGTTGATATAAACAGGATGCTGTTAGGTTGATATAAACAGAATGCTGTTAGGTTGATATAAACAGGATGCTGTTAGGTTGATATAAACAGAATGCTGTTAGGTTCCGGTTGGAGCGAGTGGTCGCATCTGCACGTCGCTCCAACGGGTAGTATAACTTTTTCATTATATTTCATTATATCACAACGGTTTGATTTGTCTTATCTTAGCAATTTCTTCTCAGCTAGCTACATAGCCGTCTTTGTATCAAAGATAATTGCGTAATTATCGTATTTCGCCGTCCTAACGTAGTCTTCACTAGCCAGCTAGCTAACGTCCACTGATTAGCTGCACTGGAGAAACTGTTACACTCAACTGAACGACTTGATTAGTTTAGTGTTAGCTAGCTACATAGCTGTCTTTGCTGTCTTCGTATCATCGTATCATCGTATCCAAGATAATTGTGTTGTTTAGGTTTAGAGTGTGTAGTCTTAGAGTGATTATCTTAATTTACCGAGGTTAGCTAGCCAGCTATTTGTCGTCCTTAACGTAGGTGACTCTGCTAGCTAGCCAACAGCTAGCCAACGCTAGCCAACGTCTTCTGTATAGAACTCAACTACCCGGTCGCATTCACAGGTTGTATCACATTTTCACTTCATTTTCATTACAGTACAACGGTTTGATTTGTTTGATCGTAGCTAGCTACTTAGCTAGCTACATAGCCGTCTTTGTATCAAAGATAATTGTGTAGTCTAGAGCGATTTTCTAGGTTCGCTAGCCATCTATTGTCGTTCTTTTAACGCAACGTAACGTAAACAACACTGCTAGCTAGCCTGCTAGCCCCGAATAGCAACACTGCAGAAACTATTACACTCAACGGAACGACTTGATTAGTGTAGTGTCAACAACGCACCCACTGCCAGCTGGCCTACTTCAGCAGTACTGTATCATTTTAATCATTTTAGTCAATAAGATTCTTGCTACGTAGCTTAACTTTCTGAACATTCGAGACGTGTAGTCCACTTGTCATTCCAATCTCCTTTGCATTAGCGTAGCCTCTTCTGTAGCCTGTCAACTATGTGTCGGTTTATCCCTGTTCTCTCCTCTCTGCACAGACCATACAAACGCTCCTCACCGCGTGGCCGCGGCCACCCTACTCTGGTGGTCCCAGCGCGCACGACCCACGTGGAGTTCCAGGTCTCCGGTAGCCTCTGGAACTGCCAATCTGCGGTCAACAAGGCAGAGTTCATCTCAGCCCATGCCTCCCTCCAGTCCCTCGACTTCTTGGCCCTGACGGAAACATGGATCACCACAGACAACACTGCTACTCCTACTGCTCTCTCTTCGTCCGCCCACGTGTTCTCGCACACCCCGAGAGCGTCTGGTCAGCGGGGTGGTGGCACCGGGATCCTCATCTCTCCCAAGTGGTCATTCTCTCTTTCTCCCCTTACCCATCTGTCTATCGCCTCCTTTGAATTCCATGCTGTCACAGTTACTAGCCCTTTCAAGCTTAACATCCTTATCATTTATCGCCCTCCAGGTTCCCTCGGAGAGTTCATCAATGAGCTTGATGCCTTGATAAGCTCCTTTCCTGAGGACGGCTCACCTCTCACAGTTCTGGGCGACTTTAACCTCCCCACGTCTACCTTTGACTCTTTCCTCTCTGCCTCCTTCTTTCCACTCCTCTCCTCTTTTGACCTCACCCTCTCACCTTCCCCCTACTCACAAGGCAGGCAATACGCTCGACCTCATCTTTACTAGATGCTGTTCTTCCACTAACCTCATTGCAACTCCCCTCCAAGTCTCCGACCACTGCCTTGTATCCTTTTCCCTCTCGCTCTCATCCAACACCTCCCACACTGCCCCTACTCGGATGGTATCGCGCCGTCCCAACCTTCGCTCTCTCTCCCCCGCTACTCTCTCCTCTTCCATCCTATCATCTCTTCCCTCCGCTCAAACCTTCTCCCACCTATCTCCTGATTCTGCCTCCTCAACCCTCCTCTCCTCCCTCTCTGCATCCCTTGACTCTCTATGTCCCCTATCCTCCAGGCCGGCTCGGTCCTCCCCTCCCGCTCCGTGGCTCGATGACTCATTGCGAGCTCACAGAACAGGGCTCCGGGCAGCCGAGCGGAAATGGAGGAAAACTCGCCTCCCTGCGGACCTGGCATCCTTTCACTCCCTCCTCTCTACATTTTCCTCCTCTGTCTCTGCTGCTAAAGCCACTTTCTACCACGCTAAATTCCAAGCTTCTGCCTCTAACCCTAGGAAGCTCTTTGCCACCTTCTCCTCCCTCCTGAATCCTCCGCCCCCTCCCCTCCCCTCCTCCCCTCTCTGCAGATGACTTCGTCAACCATTTTGAAAAGAAGGTCGACGACATCCGATCCTCGTTTGCTAAGTCAAACGACACCGCTGGTTCTGCTCACACTGCCCTACCCTATGCTCTGACCTCTTTCTCCCCTCTCTCTCCAGATGAAATCTCGCGTCTTGTGACGGCCGGCCGCCCAACAACCTGCCCGCTTGACCCTATCCACTCCTCTCTTCTCCAGACCATTTCCGGAGACCTTCTCCCTTACCTCACCTCGCTCATCAACTCATCCCTGACCGTTGGCTACGTCCCTTCCGTCTTCAAGAGAGCGAGAGTTGCACCCCTTCTGAAAAAACCTACACTCGATCCCTCCGATGTCAACAATTACAGACCAGTATCCCTTCTTTCTTTTCTCTCCAAAACTCTTGAACGTGCCGTCCTTGGCCAGCTCTCCCGCTATCTCTCTCTGAATGACCTTCTTGATCCAAATCAGTCAGGTTTCAAGACTAGTCATTCAACTGAGACTGCTCTCCTCTGTATCACGGAGGCGCTCCGCACTGCTAAAGCTAACTCTCTCTCCTCTGCTCTCATCCTTCTAGATCTATCGGCTGCCTTCGATACTGTGAACCATCAGATCCTCCTCTCCACCCTCTCCGAGTTGGGCATCTCCGGCGCGGCCCACGCTTGGATTGCGTCCTACCTGACAGGTCGCTCCTACCAGGTGGCGTGGCGAGAATCTGTCTCCTCACCACGCGCTCTCACCACTGGTGTCCCCCAGGGCTCTGTTCTTGGCCCTCTCCTATTCTCGCTATACACCAAGTCACTTGGCTCTGTCATAACCTCACATGGTCTCTCTTATCATTGCTATGCAGACGACACACAATTAATCTTCTCCTTTCCCCCTTCTGATGACCAGGTGGCGAATCGCATCTCTGCATGTCTGGCAGACATATCAGTGTGGATGACGGATCACCACCTCAAGCTGAACCTCGGCAAGACGGAGCTGCTCTTCCTCCCGGGGAAGGACTGCCCGTTCCATGATCTCGCCATCACGGTTGACAACTCCACTGTGTCCTCCTCCCAGAGCGCCAAGAACCTTGGCGTGATCCTGGACAACACCCTGTCGTTCTCAACTAACATCAAGGCGGTGGCCCGTTCCTGTAGGTTCATGCTCTACAACATCCGCAGAGTACGACCCTGCCTCACACAGGAAGCGGCGCAGGTCCTAATCCAGGCACTTGTCATCTCCTGTCTGGATTACTGCAACTCGCTGTTGGCTGGGCTCCCTGCCTGTGCCATTAAACCCCTTCAACTCATCCAGAACGCCGCAGCCCGTCTGGTGTTCAACCTTCCCAAGTTCTCTCACGTCACCCCGCTCCTCCGTTCTCTCCACTGGCTTCCAGTTGAAGCTCGCATCCGCTACAAGACCATGGTGCTTGCCTACGGAGCTGTGAGGGGAACGGCACCTCAGTACCTCCAGGCTCTGATCAGGCCCTACACCCAAACAAGGGCACTGCGTTCATCCACCTCTGGCCTGCTCGCCTCCCTACCACTGAGGAAGTACAGCTCCCGCTCAGCCCAGTCAAAACTGTTCGCTGCCCTGGCCCCCCAATGGTGGAACAAACTCCCTCACGACGCCAGGACAGCGGAGTCAATCACCACCTTCCGGAGACACCTGAAACCCCACCTCTTTAAGGAATACCTAGGATAGGTTAAGTAATCCCTCTCACCCCACCCCCCCTAAGTTTTAGATGCACTATTGTTAAGTGACTGTCCCACTGGATGTCATAAGGTGAATGCACCAATTTGTAAGTCGCTCTGGATAAGAGCGTCTGCTAAATGACTTAAATGTAAATGTAAATGTAGGTTGATAGCTCACTGGAAGCTCCGGTCGAGGAGTAGGGTTGATCTGAGCGTTCAGAGAGCTCACTGGAAGCTCCGGTCGAGGAGTAGGGTTGATCTGAGCGTTCAGAGAGTTCACTGGATGCTCCGGTCGAGGAGTAGGGTTGATCTGAGCGTTCAGAGAGCTCACTGGTAGCTCCAGTCGAGGAGTAGCGTTGATCTGAGCGTTCAGAGAGCTCACTGGTAGCTCCGGTCGAGGAGTAGGGTTGATCTGAGCGTTCAGAGAGCTCACTGGAAGCTCCGGTCGAGGAGTAGGGTTGATCTGAGCGTTCAGAGAGCTCACTGGAAGCTCCGGTCGAGGAGTAGGGTTGATCTGAGCGTTCAGAGAGCTCACTGGAAGCTCCGGTCGAGGAGTAGGGTTGATCTGAGCGTTCAGAGAGCTCACTGGTAGCTCCGGTCGAGGAGTAGGGTTGATCTGAGCGTTCAGAGAGCTCACTGGTAGCTCCGGTCGAGGAGTAGGGTTGATCTGAGCGTTCAGAGAGCTCACTGGAAGCTCCGGTCGAGGAGTAGGGTTGATCTGAGCGTTCAGAGAGCTCACTGGAAGCTCCGGTCGAGGAGTAGGGTTGATCTGAGCGTTCAGAGAGCTCACTGGAAGCTCCGGTCGAGGAGTAGGGTTGATCTGAGCGTTCAGAGAGCTCACTGGAAGCTCCGGTCGAGGAGTAGGGTTGATCTGAGCGTGCAGAGAGCTCACTGGTAGCTCCGGTCGAGGAGTAGGGTTGATCTGAGCGTTCAGAGAGCTCACTGGAAGCTCCGGTCGAGGAGTAGGGTTGATCTGAGCGTTCAAAGAGCTCACTGGAAGCTCCGGTCGAGGAGTAGGGTTGATCTGAGCGTTCAGAGAGCTCACTGGAAGCTCCGGTCGAGGAGTAGGGTTGATCTGAGCGTTCAAAGAGCTCACTGGAAGCTCCGGTCGAGGAGTAGGGTTGATCTGAGCGTGCAGAGAGCTCACTGGAAGCTCCGGTCGAGGAGTAAGGTTGATCTGAACGTTCTGACCTCACAACGTCAGTCAAGCACTCAAGCTAACTGGCTAAAGTTGTCTAGCTTGCTAGCTACTTTGAAAAACAAATGAGAGTACACCTCACTCTGACCATTTTACTCATTCTCGCAGAGCTGGTTATCTAGAGGGTTCTGAAACTTTTTCACTCAGGTCACCTTTCAGCATCATATCTTTTCCCGTAAGGAAAAGGCACTATTCATGACACAAACTGTTCACACCCCTCTTGTTGTCAGATAAATATTTTTGCAGGTTTTAAAGCTTATTTCCTGCAATTCTACAAAATATGCAGTTATAAAGCTCATATTTTTGCAATTCTATACATATTTCCATGTCTATTGTATATTCATGTGATATTTGAGCGATTTAAACGTTACAACAAAACCTACGGGCAAAGAAATGGGCTAGTTGATCTGGACATTTCTGACAGGTTATAAATATCTCTCCAAGGTTTGTAATGACTGGCATGACAAGAGGATTCTACTACTGCAACTTTCAAGGGGAAGTTGAAATCCAGACTGAGTTCCAGAAAACAAATAAAAATGTTTTTGCCGAGGCCCCGCAGTTTGGGGAACCACTGATCTAGAGGGTTAGTGACTGTAACTGTAATGCTGGCCTTATTTGTACGATGTTTACTGACACCTGTCATATTCAACAGGTGTTGGACGTTTGTAAACTCATTCATTATTCTGCTCTCTGGCACTCTCTCAAACCACAAGAACGCAATGACCAAGCCAATACACCCATATAGTGCTATGTCATTGTCACTGATAATACGGCCATCCTTGGTAAAAGCAGGGTACAATGCAAGTGATCTCATGTTTCTAAACTCAGCAAAAAAAGAAATGTCCCTTTTCAGGACCATGTCGTTCAAAGATAATTTGTAAAAAATCCAAATAACTTCACAGATCTTCAGTGTAAAAGGTTTAAACACTGTTTCCAATGCTTGTTCAATGAACCATAAAGAATTCATGAACATGCACCTGTGGAACGGTCATTAAGACACTAACAGCTTACAGACGGTAGGCAATTAAGGTCACAGTTATGAAAACTTAGGACACTAAAGAGGCCTTTCTATTGACTCTGAAAAACACCAAGAGAAAGATGCCCAGGGTCCCTGCTCATCTGCATGAACGTGCCTTAGGCGTGCTGCAAGGAGGCTCGAGGACTGCAGATGTGGCCAGGGCAATAAATTGCAATGTCCGTACTGTGTGACGCCTAAGACAGCGCTACAGGGAGACAGGATGAACAGCTGATCGTCATAGCAGTTTCAGACCACATGTAACAACACCTGCACAGGATCGGTACATCCGGACATCACACCTGCGGGACAGGTACAGAATGGCAACAACAACTGCCCGAGTTACACCAGGAATGCACAATCCCTCCATCAGTGCTCAGACTGTCCGCAATAGGCTGAGAGAGGCTGGGCTGAGGGCTTGTAGGCCTGTTGTAAGGCAGGTCCTCTCCAGACATCACCGGCAACAACGTCGCCTATGGGCACAAACCCACCGTTGCTGGACCAGACAGGACTGGCAAAAGTGCTCTTCACTAACGTGTCGTGGTTGTGTCTCGCAAGGGGTGATGTCGGATTCGCGTTCATCATCGAAGGAATGAGCGTTACACCGAGGCCTGTACTCTGGAGCAGGATCAATTTGGAGGTGGAGGGTCCGTCATGGTCTGGGGCGGTGTGTCACAGCATCATCAGACTGAGCTTGTTGTCATTGCAGGCATTCTCAACGCTGTGCGTTACTGGGAAGACATCCCTCCCTCATGTGGTACCCTTCCTGCAGGGTCATCCTGACATGACCCTCCAGCATGACAATGCCACCAGTCACACTGCTCGTTCTGTGCGTGATTTCCAGGAAGACAGGAATGTCAGTGTTCTGCTATGGCCAGCGAAGAGCCCGGATCTCAATCCCATTGAGCACATCTGGGACTTGCTGGATCGGAGGGTGAGGGCTAAGGCCATTCCCAACAGAAATGTCCGGGAACTTGCAGGTGCCTTGGTGGAAGAGTGGGGTAACATCTCACAGCAAGAACTGGCAAATCTGGTGCAGTCCATGAGGAGGAGATGCACTGCAGTACTTAATGCAGCTGGTGGCCACACCAGATACTGACTGTTACTTTTGATTTTGACCACCCCTTTGTTCAGGGACACATTATCCCATTTATGTTAGTCACATGTCTGTGGAACTTGTTCAGTTTATGTCTCAGTTGTTCAATATTTTTATGCTCATAAAAATATTTACACATGTTAAGTTTGCTGAAAATAGACGCAGTTGACAGCGAAAGGACGTTTATTTTTTGCTGAGTTTATCATATGTTTTTACACTTAAACACATCATGGACCCACCTACTGACAGTTGTGGCTGCTTAGTGTGATATATTGTTGTCTCTACATGCTTGTCCTTTGTGCTGGTGTCCATGCCCAATAATGTTTATACCTTATTTTGTGCTGCTACCATGTTGTTGTCATGTTGTGTTGCAACCATGTTGTTATCATGTTGTGTTTCTACCATGTTGTTGTCATGGTGTGTTGCTACCATGTTGTTGTCATGTGTTGCTACCATGTTGTTATGTTTGTTGCTACCATGTTGTTATCATGTTGTGTTGCTACCATGTTGTTGTCATGGTGTGTTGCTACCATTTATTATCATGTTGTGTTGCTACCATGTTGTTGTCATGGTGTGCTGCTACCATGTTGTTGTCATGGTGTGTTGCTACCATGTTGTTGTCATGGTGTGTTGCTACCATGTTGTTGTCATGTTGTGTTGCTACCATTTTGTTGTCATGTGTTGCAACCATGTTGTTGTCATGTTGTGTTGCTACCATGTTGTTGTCATGTTGTGTTGCTACCATGTTGTTGTCATGTTGTGTTGCTACCATGTTGTTGTTATGGTGTTGCTACCATGTTGTTGTCATGTTGTGTTGCAACCATGTTGTTGTCATGTTGTGTTGCTACCATGTTGTTATGTTTGTTGCTACCATGTTGTTGTCATGTTGTGTTGCTACCATGTTGTTGTCATGTTGTGTTGCTACCATGTTGTCATGTTGTGTTACTACCATGTTGTTGTCATGTTGTGTTGCTACCATGTTGTTGTCATGTTGTGTTGCTAGTACCATGCTGTGTTGTCATGTTTTGCTGCCTTGCTATGTTGTTGTCTTAGGTCTCTCTTTATGTAGTGTTGTGTTTATCTATTTTTTGTCCTATATTTAAATTGTATTTATTTAAATAGACCCCATCCCCGCAGGAGGCCTTTTGCCTTTTCATTGTAAATAACAATTTGTTCTTACATGTGTTTTTTGATTGCTTAAGCACGATTTTCAAAACAGGGCCCCTAGTTTTCAAAACACTACACCCAATTAGCACAACCACACACCCAATTAGCACAACCACACACCCAATTAGCACATCCACACACCCAATTAGCACAACCACACACCCAATTAGCACATCCACACACCCAATTAGCACAACCACACACCCAATTAGCACACCCACACACCCAATTAGCACACCCACACACCCAATTAGCACAACCACACACCCAATTAGCACAACCACACACCCAATTAGCACAACCACACACCCAATTAGCAAAACACTACAGATCCTTTGCAAAATTAAACACTCTTGTAAAAACTATACACTTCTTTTTAAAAACCACACTTTGTTACCATATAAAACACACACGTTTCTCATTACTATACTCTGTTTGCACGAGTTACACTCTGCTGTGATAAGCCTAAAAGACTTAGCACTTCTACTTCCCTATGATTAGAGTAGGCCACTATCAACAAAATACAAATATAGTGTAAATTCACCAAACACTACACAAGACCAATGTTGCAGACTGAAGAAACTCATTTATTTCTCAACACGCCCAAAATGTTGACATGGAGATTCATAATCCTGTAACCAAACGTCACTTTACGTATTGTAAGTTCAAAAAAATTAAATAAAAAATAACTAGACATTGTCTCTTCGCTTAGCTGGATCTGGCCAGAGAATTTCTTCAACATCGCAGGCAATGTTGTCATTAGCAAGACACCTTGGAAAGAAACGTCTTGAATGACAAATCCATCCTTGCATTGCTGCTACCTCCATCTGGTCACAGGCCTCCTCCAGGGCTTGGATGAGGGGTACCTCAGCCTGGAGACAGAGATCATAAACCTTTCACCGCCATGCCAAGAAAAACTCTTCTATAGGGTTGAGGAATGGAGAGTATGGTGGAAGATATAGGACGGTGAAATGTGGATGTTGCTGAAACCAGTTCTGAACCAGAGCAGAGCGGTGGAAAGACACATTGTCCCAGACAACAATGTATTGCATATGATCGATTTGATTTGCTGCTGTTATGTTGTGCAATTAGTCCAAGAATGTAAGTATGAGTGCTGTGTTGTAAGGGCCCATATGGGCATGGCGGTGGAGGACCCCATTCTGTGTAATGGCTGCACAGAGTGTTCTTATCGGCAGACTCAGTAGCCTCGGTTTTTCGGATGACTGCCTTGCCTGGTTCACCAATTACTTTGCAGACAGTTTAGTGTGTCAAATCGGAGGGCATGCTGTCCGGTCCTCTGGCAGTCTCTATGGGGGTGCCACAGGGTTCAATTCTCGGGCCGACTCTTTTCTCTGTGTATATCAATGATGTTGCTCTTGCTGCGGGCGATTCCCTGATCCACCTCTACGCAGACGACACCATTCTATATACTTTCGGCCCGTCATTGAACACTGTGCTATCTAACCTCCAAACGAGCTTCAATGCCATACAACACTCCTTCCGTGGCCTCCAACTGCTCTTAAACGCTAGTAAAACCAAATGCATGCTTTTCAACCAATCGCTTCCTGCACCCGCATGCCCGACTAGCAACACCACCCTGGATGGTCCCGACCTTGAATATGTGGACATCTATAAGTACCTAGGTGTCTGGCTAGACTGCAAACTCTCCTTCCAGACTCATAACAAACATCTCCAATCGAAAATCAAATCAAGAGTCGGCTTTCTATTCCGCAACAAAGCCTCCATCACTCACGCCTCCAAGCTTACCCTAGTAAAACTGACTATCCTACCGATCCTCGACTTTGGCGATGTCATCTACAAAATTGCTTCCAACACTCTACTCAGCAAACTGGATGCAGTTTATCACAGTGCCATCCGTTTCGTCACTAAAGCACCTTATACCACCCACCACTGCGACTTGTATGCTCTAGTCGGCTGGCCCTCGCTACATATTCATCGCCAGACCCACTGGCTCCATGTCATCTACAAGTCCATGCTAGGTAAAGCTCCGCCTTATCTCAGTTCACTGGTCACGATGGCAACACCCATCCGTAGCACACGCTCCAGCAGGTGTATCTCACTGATCATCCCTAAAGCCTACACCTCATTTGGCCGCCTTTCGTTCCAGTAACCAGACTCTTCCAGATCTGCCAGTCAACCAGACTCTTCCAGATCTGCCAGTCAACCAGACTCTTCCAGATCTGCCAGTGAACCAGACTCTTCCAGATCTGCCAGTCAACCAGACTCTTCCAGATCTGCCAGTCAACCAGACTCTTCCAGATCCGCCAGTCAGCCGAGATCTGCCAGAACTGCCAGTCGGCCAGGATCTGCCAGTCAGCCAGGATCTGCTGAAACCACCAGCCAGCCAGGATCTGGTAGATCTATCTACCTTCCTGAGCTTCCTCTCACTCCTGAGCTTCCTCTCACTCCTGAGCTTCCTCTCACTCCTGAGCTTTCTCTCACTCCTGAGCTTCCTGAGCTTTCTCTCACTCCCGAGCTTTCTCTCACTCCTGAGCTTCCTCTCACTCCTGAGCTTTCTCTCACTCCTGAGCTTCCTGAGCTTTCTCTCACTCCCGAGCTTTCTCTCACTCCCGAGCTTTCTCTCTCTCCCGAGCTTTCTATCACTCCCGAGCTTTCCCTCAGTCCCGAGCTGCCTCAGTCCCGATCTGCTCCTCAGTCCAGTGGGGTTCTGGGTGAGGACTACTAGGCCATGGTCGGCGGCGAGGGTGGACTATCCAGGGACGCGAGGAGAGGGGACTAAGACATTGACTGAGTGGGGTCCACGTCCCGCGCCGGAGCCGCCACCATGGACAGGCGCCCACCCGGACCCTCCGTATTGTTTTGAGGTGCGTTCGGGAGTCCTTAGGGGGGGGGGGGGTTCTGTCACGCCCTGGTCTAAGTATTTTGTGTTTATCTTCATGTATTGGGTCAGGCCATGGTGTGGCATGGGGTTTTTGTATTGTGGTGTGTTTTGTCTTGGGGTTTTGGTGTTGGTATTGGGATTGTAGCTTAGTAGGGTATCTAGCTAAGTCTATGGCTGTCTGGAGTGGTTCTCAATCAGAGGTAGGTGTTTATCGTTGTCTCTGATTGAGAACCATTTTTAGGCAGCCATATTCTTTAAGTTTGTCGTTGGGTGATTGTCCTTAGTGTCTTTGTTCCTGTCGCTGTGTTAGTTGACATAAGTTATAGGCTGTTTCGGTTTTCGTTACGTTTATTATTTTGTAGTGTTTGTATTGATTCGTGTTTACGTTTGTTGATTAAACATGGATCGCAATCTACACGCTGCATTTTGGTCCGACTCTCCTTCACACCGAGAAAACCGTTACACTATGTTTGTTTTTCTATGTTGGTTTTGGAGTTTGGTCTAGTATGATTCTCAATCAGAGGCAGCTGTCAATTGTTGTCCCTGATTGAGAATCATACTTAGGTAGCCTGGGTTTCAGTTTTGGGTTGTGATCCTTCTCACTACTCCTCCGGCTCAGGCTCTATCAGGTCCTCCTCTCCACCCTCTCAGGGCTGGGTGTCTCAGGATCTATCAGATCCTCCTCTGCACCCTCTCAGGGCTGGGTGTCTCAGGCTCTATCAGATCCCCCTCTCCACCCTCTCAGGACTGGGTGTCTCAGGCTCTATCAGATCCTCCTCTCCACCCTCTCAGGGCTGGGTGTCTCAGGCTCTATCAGATCCTCCTCTCCACCCTCTCAGGTCTGGGTGCCTCAGGCTCTATCAGATCCTCTCCACCCTCTCAGGGCTGGGTGTCTCAGGCTCTATCAGATCCTCCTCTCCACCCTCTCAGGGCTGGGCGTCTCAGGCTCAATCAGATCCTCCTCTCCACCCTCTCAGGGCTGGGTGTCTCAGGCTCTATCAGATCCTCTCCACCCTCTCAGGGCTGGGCGTCTCAGGCTCTATCAGATCCTCCTCTCCACCCTCTCAGGTCTGGGTGCCTCAGGCTCTATCAGATCCTCTCCACCCTCTCAGGGCTGGGTGTCTCAGGCTCTATCAGATCCTCCTCTCCACCCTCTCAGGGCTGGGCTCAATCAGATCCTCCTCTCCACCCTCTCAGGCTCAATCAGATCTATCCTCTCCACCCTCTCAGGGCTGGGCATTTCAGGCTCTCAGGCTCTACCATCTCAGGTCCTCCTCTTTCCCTCTCAGGGCTGGGTGTCTCAGGCTCTATCAGATCCTCCTCTCCACCCTCTCAGGGCTGGGTGTCTCTCAGGCTCTCATCAGGGCTGGATCTCAGGCTCTATCAGGTCCTCCTCTCCACCCTCTCAGGGCTGGGTGTCTCAGGCTCTATCAGGATCAGGGCTCCTCAGGCTTCACCCTCCACCCTCTCAGGGCTGGGTGTCTCAGGCTCTATCAGATCCTCCTCTCCACCCTCTCAGGGCTGGGCGTCTCAGGCTCTATCAGATCCTCCTCTCCACCCTCTCAGTGCTGGGCGTCTCAGGCTCTATCAGGTCCTCCTTCTTTTCCCTCTCAGGGCTGGGCGCCTCAGGCTCTACCAGGTCCTAATCTCCACCCTCTCAGGGCTGGGTGTCTCAGGCTCTATCAGATCCTCCTCTCCACCCTCTCAGGGCTGGGCGTCTCAGGCTCTATCAGATCCTCCTCTTCACCCTCTCAGGGTTGGGTGTCTCAGGCTCTCTCAGGACCTCCTCTCCACCTTCTCAGGGCTGGGTGTCTCAGGCTCTATCAGATCCTCTTCTCCACCCTCTCAGGGCTGGGTGTCTCAGGCTCTATCAGATCCTCCTCTCCACCCTCTCAGGGCTGGGCGTCTCAGGCTCTATCAGATCCTCCTCTTCACCCTCTCAGGGCTGGGTGTCTCAGGCTCTCTCAGGACCTCCTCTCCACCTTCTCAGGGCTGGGTGTCTCAGGCTCTATCAGATCCTCTTCTCCACCCTCTCAGGGCTGGGTGTCTCAGGCTCTATCAGATCCTCCTCTCCACCCTCTCAGGGCCGGGCGTCTCAGGCTCTATCAGATCATCTCCACCCTCTCAGGGCTGGGTGTCTCAGGCTCTATAAGATCTTCCTCTCCACCCTCTCAGGGCTGGGCGTCTCAGGTTCTATCAGATCCTCCTCTTCACCCTCTCAGAGCTGGGCGTCTCAGGCTCTATCAGGTCCTCTCCACCCTCTCAGGGCTGGGTGTCTCAGGCTCTATCAGATCCTCCTCTCCACCCTCTCAGGGCTGGGTGTCTCAGGCTCTATCAGATCCTCCTCTCCACCCTCTCAGGGCTGGGTGTCTCAGGCTCTATCAGATCCTCCTCTCCACCCTCTCAGGGCTGGGTGTCTCAGGCTCTATCAGATCCTCCTCTCCACCCTCTCAGGGCTGGGTGTCTCAGGCTCTATCAGATCCTCCTCTCCACCCTCTCAGGGCTGGGCGTCTCAGGCTCTATCAGATCCTCTCCACCCTCTCAGGGCTGGGTGTCTCAGGCTCTATCAGATCTTCCTCTCCACCCTCTCAGGGCTGGGCGTCTCAGGCTCTATCAGATCCTCCTCTTCACCCTCTCAGGGCTGGGTGTCTCAGGCTTTATCAGATCGTCTCCACCCTCTCAGGGCTGGGTGTCTCAGGCTCTATCAGATCCTCCTCTCCACCCTCTCAGGGCTGGGTGTCTCAGGCTCTATCAGATCCTCCTCTCCACCCTCTCAGGGCTGGGCGTCTCAGGCTCTATCAGATCCTCCTCTCCACCCTATCAGGGCTGGGTGTCTCAGGCTCTATCAGATCCTCTCCACCCTCTCAGGGCTGAGTGTCTCAGGCTCTCACTAGTGGTGTCCCCCAGACCTTGGTTCTGGGCTCTGTCCTCTTCTCTCTATACACCAAGACACTCGGCTCTGTCACAGCGTCACATGGTCTCCTATCATTGCTATGCGGATGACACTCAACTACTTTTCTCCTTCCCACATTCTGACACCCAGGTGGCGACACGCATCACTGCTTGCCTGGCAGATATCTCAGCTTTGATGTCGGCCCACCACCTCAATCTCAACCTCAACAAGACGGAGCTGCTATTCCTCCCGGGGAAAGCATGCCCGCTCAAACACCTCTCCAAGGTTGACAACTCCACCGTGTCACCCTCCCAGAGTGCAAAGAACTTTGGCGTGACCCTGGACAACACCCTGTCATTCTCTGCATACATCAAAGCAGTGACTCACTCCTGCAGGTTCATGCTCTACAATATCCGTAGAGTACGACCCACACCTCACACAGGAAGTGGCTTAGGTCCTAATCTCCCCCCTTCTAGCTTTCACTTTGCTGATGGCTACTTTATTGAGGAATAGTGTACTTACTATGATTGTGATATGTGGTTGTCCCAAATAGCTATCTTAAGATGAATGCACTAACTGTACTAACTGGATAAGAGCGTCTGCTTATTGACTAAAATGTTCCTAATGTTCTCTACACTCAGTGTATGTACTGGCTTTCTGTGTTCTGCCTAGAGATGACATTTGTTCTATAATAGATTGAAAATGGTTCTTTCATAATTTTGTCTTTCTGTGAATCATTGCATCCTCTGTCCTCGCTTCCTTCTCAATCATATTGGAGTAGAAGGTCCAAGGTTTCTTCATTCTGACCTTCTTCTCCAATGGGCTTTGAAAAGGAGGTGAGGAGATGAATTGAGAAAGCTATACCAGTGTTTTCCCTGAACATGGAATAGCCAGCCAGGGAGGGGGGTGTCTGGGGGGAGGTAGCCCCCCTGTGAAGAAAAATATACAGTTGAAGTCAGACACCTTAGCCAAATACATTTCAACTCAGTTTTTCACAATTCCTGACTTAATCCTGGTAAAAATTCCCTGTCTTAGTTCAGTTAGGATCACCACTTTATTTTCAGAATGTGAAATGTCAGAATAATAGTAGAGAGAATGATTTATTTCAGCTTTTCTTTCTTTCCTCACATTCCAATGAACAATAGATAGATAGAGGGTCAGAAGTTTACATACACTCAATTAGTATTTGGTAGCATTGCCTTTAAATTGTTTAACTTGGGTCAAACGTTTCGGGTAGCCATCCACAAGCTTCCCACAATAATTTGGGTGAATTTTGGCCCATTCCTCCTGACAGAGGTGATGTAACTGATTCAGGTTTGTAGGCCTCCTTGCTCGCACACGCTTTTTCAGTTGTGCCTACACATTTTCTATAAGATTGAGGTCAGAGCTTTGTGATGGCCACTCCAATACCTACCATTTTACACAACTTTTGAAGTATGCTTGGGGTCATTGTCCATTTGGAAGACCCATTTGCGACCAAGCTATAACTTCCTGACTGATGTCTTGAGATGTTGCTTCAATATATCCACCTCATTATCTTTCCTCATGATGCCATCTATTTGTGAAGTGCACCAGTCCCTCCTGCAGCAAAGCACCCCCACAACATGGTGCTGCCACCCCCATGCTTCACGGTTGGGATGGTTTTCTTCGGCTTCCTCCAAACATAACGATGGTTATTATGGCCAAACAGTTCTATTTTTGTTTCATCATACCAGAGGACATTTTTCCAAAAAGTACAATCTTTGTCCCCATGTGCAGATGCAAATCATAGTCTGTCTTTTTCATGGCAGTTTTGGAGCAGTGGCTTCTTCCTTGCTGAGCGGCCTTTCAATTTATGTCGATATAGGACTCGTTTTACTGTGGATATAGATACTTTTGTACCTGTTTCCTCCAGCATCTTCACAAAGTCATTTGCTGTTGTTCTGGGATTGATTTGCACTTTTCGCTCGTAAGTACGTTAATCTCTATGAGACAGAACGCATCTCCTTCCTGAGCGGTATGATGGATGCGTGGTCCCATGGTGTTAATACTTGAGTACCATGTTCATCTGTTCAAACAATAGTACGATCAGGCATTTAGAAATTTCTCCCAAGGAACAACCAGACTTGTGGAGATCTACAAAAACAATTCTGAGATCTTGGCTGATTTCTTTTGATTTTCCCATGATGTCAAGCAAAGAGGCACTGAGTTTGAAGGTAGGCCTTGAAATCCACAGGTACACCTCCAATTGACTCAAATTATGTCAATTAGCCTATCAGAAGC
Organism: Oncorhynchus gorbuscha; assembly: GCF_021184085.1. Taxonomy (NCBI): domain Eukaryota; kingdom Metazoa; phylum Chordata; class Actinopteri; order Salmoniformes; family Salmonidae; genus Oncorhynchus; species Oncorhynchus gorbuscha. The sequence goes on from NC_060179.1 coordinate 77,869,584, forward strand.
TTCTAAAGCCATGACATCATTTTCTGGAATTTTCCAAGCTGTTTAAAGGCACAGTCAACTTAGTGTATGTAAACGTCCGACCCACTGGAATTGTGACCCAATGAATTATAAGTGAAATAATCTGTCTGTAAACAATTGTTGGGAAAATGACTTGTGTCATGCACAAAGCTCTCTCTCCAGTACTTATTGTTCCTACATAAACGAGACAACACTTACTGTTCGGTCATCAATCAAAGTGCCGTAAATGGCCCATGCGCCCCGACTCCATGGCTTGCTACAGTGCATATGAAGCGCGAGAAAGAAAATAAATGAATGTGCCACAAAACAATAATAAAGTGGATGTCAACTCATCATTACCACTTACATTACATGGGACATGAAAATCCCCCCAGTGGAGACGATGAAGAAACATCCGCGATTCTTTTTGTTGTTGTTGACTGCAGCTAATCACAGTGTTCAGAAAATAACACAGGTACCGAGAGGCGGGACAGACAGCAGACTGACAAACCAGCAGTTTCCCTGTCATCACTCGCTTTATGACTGACAGGCGCCTGTCCTATCAATAGTTCACTAGAAGATGCATATTGTTCATTGTAGCGGAGAGGGCTAGACAGACGTTTTCTGACTAGCTACTTGAAACTTTTAAATTAAAAGAAGCCTAGTTAATTTATGAAGTGGAAAAAGTAGCATGTGCAGTTGGGCCACTCTGCCCTTTTTCAATTAGTTTTGAAAAGGAGGCAAAGAGAGTGGATGGCAAGAATCGAGGAAAGATGAATTGTGAAAGACCAACACAGAGCAATGCTTTGGTACATTTAAGGTTTTTCGGTGGCTGTGAACCAGAAGCTGGGTGCTAGATTTTCAAACTCGACATCTACAGTATTGACATACTACATTCTGACCCTGTGAAGATGAGGGGTTATGGAAGGGGCCTCTTCTTTCTGTACCTGTGAAAATGAGAGGGAATCGAAGGGGCCTCTTCTTTCTGTACCTGTGAAAATGAGAGGGAATCGAAGGGGCCTCTTCTTTTCGACCCTGTGAAGGTGAGGGGAAATGGAAGGGGCCTCTTCTTTCTGTACCTGTGAAAATGAGAGGGAATGGAAGGGGCCTCTTCTCGTGTTCCTTCTGTAGCTCAGTTGGTAGAGCATGGCGCTTGTAACGCCAGGGTAGTGGGTTCGATCCCCGGGACCACCCATACGTAGAATGTATGCACACATGACTGTAAGTCACTTTGGATAAAAGCGTCTGCTAAATGGCATATATTATTATTATTATTATTCTTTCTGACCCCGTGAAGATGCCGTTTAATGGAAGGGGCCTCTTTTGTTTGGCCCTGTGAAGATGAGGTAATTGACTATCTCCTCAACAACTTGTCTAGTCAGGATCAGCCAGTGATTCAGCTCAACCCGGAGTCGTACGTCAGTCTGAAGTGGTGTGAAGCAGTCGCTAAGCAACGATACGATAGCCAGATCTAATGTCCTCCTCTGACATTTCCACGGCCCAAAGTTTCTCCCTGACTCTGATTGTGTGGTCGATTGGGAAACAGGTCTGGTGTGTGTGGGAGGAAGATGCGAAGGGTTGTGTACCGTTTTAGACAAGAGTAGGATGTGTGTGTGTGTGTGTGTGTGTATGACAGCATCTCTGACGCAACTAGTTGTGACTGATCTGGAGAGAGAAAGAGCTCTCCCAATGCTTACCATTGTAGAAGAAATGGGGAAATGGTGACATGTTGTGTACGAGTATAGTTGGGCCACATTTGGTTTTCAGATTGGGCTTCATAATATGACTCACTTGAATAGCTTGAAATATTTTAAGGGGGTATTTTTTTATGGTTAGGTGATAGGTTGGCCTGATCACGTCCAAGCCCATAAAACATATTCATTCTATGTTTTAGCCAAATGTTCTAGTGGATTTTTTCTTAGTGTGTCATTACAGTTGAATCTCAGTCATTACAGTTGAATCTCAGTCATTACAGTTGAGTCTCAGTCATTACAGTTGAGTCTCAGTCATTACAGTTGAATCTCAGTCATTACAGTTGAATCTCAGTCAGTACAGTTGAATATCAGTCATTACAGTTGAATCTCAGTCATTACAGTTGAGTCTCAGTCATTACAGTTGAATATATATGCCATTTAGCAGACGCTTTTATCCAAAGCATTACAGTCATGTTGAATCGTATGGGTGGTCCCGGGATCGAACCCACTACCCTGGCGTTACAAGCGCCATGCTCTACCAACTGAGCTACTGAAGGACCTCAGTCATTACAGTTGAATCTCAGTCATTACAGTTGAATCTCAGTCATTACAGTTGAATCTCAGTCATTACAGTAGAATCTCAGTCATTACAGTTGAATCTCAGTCATTACAGTTGAATCTCAGTCATTACAATTGAATCTCAGTCATTACAGTTGAATCTCAGTCATTACAGTTGAATCTCAGTCATTACAGTTGAGTCTCAGTCATTACAGTTGAATCTCAGTCATTACAGTTGAATCTCAGTCAGTACAGTTGAATCTCAGTCATTACAGTTGAATCTCAGTCATTACAATTGAATCTCAGTCATTACAGTTGAATCTCAGTCATTACAGTTGAATCTCAGTCATTACAGTTGAATCTCAGTCAGTACAGTTGAATCTCAGTCATTACAGTTGAATCTCAGTCATTACAGTTGAGTCTCAGTCATTACAGTTGAACCTCAGTCATTACAGTTGAATCTCAGTCATTACAGTTGAATCTCAGTCATTACAGTTGAATCTCAGTCATTACAGTTGAGTCTCAGTCATTACAGTTGGATCTCAGTCATTACAGTTGAGTCTCAGTCATTACAGTTGAATCTCAGTCATTACAGTTGAATCTCAGTCATTACAATTGAATCTCAGTCATTACAGTTGAATCTCAGTCATTACAGTTGAATCTCAGTCATTACAATTGAATCTCATTCATTACAGTTGAATCTCAGTCATTACAGTTGAATCTCAGTCATTACAGTTGAATCTCAGTCATTACAGTTGAATCTCAGTCATTACAGTTGAATCTCAGTCATTACAATTGAATCTCAGTCATTACAGTTGAATCTCAGTCATTACAGTTGAATCTCAGTCATTACAGTTGAATCTCAGTCATTACAGTTGAATCTCAGTCATTACAGTTGAGTCTCAGTCATTACAGTTGGATCTCAGTCATTACAGTGGGATATTATCTTCCATATTTACTGACTGATAAACCCCTTCTACACTGTTTCTCAACTATGTTCCAGGAAGTCAGCCATGGATACTACAAACTGTTAATAGCTCCTGAGTGGCGCAGCGGTCTAAGGCACTCAATCCTACTGCTAGAGGCATCATTACAGACCCTGGTTTGATTCCAGGCTATATCACAACCGTCCTTGATTGGGAGTCCTTTTGGGCAGTGCACAATTGGCCCAGCGTTGTCTGGGTTTGGCCGGTGTAGTCTGTCATTGTAAATAAGAATTAGTTATTTAACTGACTTACCTAGTTAAGTAATAAATACATAGAAGGTCCAAATCTCTCTATGAACAATGGGACTACAGACTCACAGAGGATGTCATTAAAACATTTCCACAGTCTTCTTCTTCAGCCCTTTTTGGAGGATGACTTTCTTAGTTTCTGCGATTCCTAGAATGAGGACATCTAGGTATTACCTAGGTACTGCACTACTTTTAGCCAGAGCCCCATACAAAGACATCATGGCTTTTGCCAAAACAAATGAACTGTTTTGGGAAAATAGGGTTTGAGGTACAGCAAGTATCTTTTGCCTCTAACCATAACAAAGATGTCATTCTGGATGAGTTAGTCAGGTAAAAATATAGCTAATGGCTCTATGGTAGGAGAGAGAGCAGGGGGGGGAGACGGACAGTGTAGTGACACCACTATTCCAGTGTTTTTCTCCCAGGCCTGTCACTTGGGCTCCCGATAGTTCATTCACAGTTCTGTTTGCCTTGGGTCTCAAAACAGACGAGTGAGAGCAGCCTGTTTTGTTTTCATGTAAAGTTTGGCTCAGTTCTGAGAGGGGAGTGCAGCGCCACGGAGCAAGACAGGTGGTAGGCGGGCTGCAGAAATGGCCTTGAGGGTGTGACTGAACCCAGGTGTGAGAGGGAAAATATATGTTTTTCTACTTTAAGGGAATAACTCTATTGGGAAGCCGCAGGGTTCGTTGCGTAATGCTGTTCTGTAATGTTAACTGCACATGCTGCATAATGCCCCACCCCATTCCCCATCTCCTCTCCTCCCTTCTCCTCCCCCTCCCCCTTCTCCACTTATCCCTTCTCCTCCCCTTTCCCCCTTCTCCTCTCCTCTCCTCCCTTCTCCTCCCCTCTCCCCCTTCTCCTCTCCTCTCCTCCCTTCTCCTCCCCTCTCCCCCTTCTCCTCTCCTCCCTTCTCCTCTCCTCCCTTCTCCTCTCCATTCCTCCCTTCTCCTCTCCTCCCTTCTCCTCTCTTCCTCTCCTCCCCTCTCCCCCTTCTCCTCTCCTCCCCTCTCCCCTTCTCCTCTCCTCCCTTCTCCTCTCCTAATCTCTCCTCCCTTCTCCTCTGCTAATCTCTCCTCCCTTCTCTGCTCCTCCCCTCCCTTCTCCTCTTCTCCCCTTCCTCACTTCTCCTCTCCATTCCTCCCTTCTCCTCTCTATTCCTCCCTTCTCCTCTCCTCCCCTCTCCTCCCTTCTCCTCTCCATTCTTCCCTTCTCCTCTCCTCCACTCTCCTCCCTTCTCCTCTCCATTCCTCCCTTCTCCTCTCCTCCCCTCCCCTCTCCTCCCTTCTCCTCTCCACTCCTCCCTTCTCCTCTCTTCCCCTCCCCTCTCAGGGTGAATTTCTCAGTGTCTGCCACAGCCATCAGGAATCCAGACTCACCGTCAGCCTGTCAAACACCACAGCATCAAACACACACACACATTCTACACCACACACACACACACACACACACACACACACACACACACACACACACACACACACACACACACACACACACACACACACACACACACACACACACACACACACACACACACACACACACACACACACACACACACACACACACACACACACACACACACACACACACACACACACACACACACACACACACACACATTCTACACCACCCAGACGGTGAGTCTGCCACACACACTGTCATGTATTGTCATATATTGTCATGTCTTGTCCCTGTGCTTTCTCTTCTATTTGTTTCCCCCTGCTGGTCTTATTATGTTTCTTTCCCTCTCTCTATCCCTCTCTCTCTCTATCATTCCGTTCCTGCTCCCAGCTGTTCCTCATTCTGCTTAACGACCTCTTTTACTCTTTCACACCTGTCCCCTATTTTGCCCTCTGATTAAGTCTCTATTTCTCTCTCTGTTTCTGCTTCTGTCCTTGTCGGATCCTTGTTTTCTGTTGCTGTGTTCTTGTTCCGTCCTGTCGTGTTTTGCCTTCATCAGATGCTGCGTGTGAGCAGGTGTCTCTGTCAGCTACGGCCCGCGCCTACCCGAAGGGACCTGCAGTCTGTGGCCGCTTATCCTGCTATTCCCCGTTTGGACATTTCCTGTTAAGGATTCAGGATTATGTTATTTTCTGTTTGGACTTAAATAAACTCAGTTTCTGTTAAGTCGCTTTTGGGTCCTCACTCACCTGCATAACACACACGCAACACATTCTACACCGCAGCCATCCAGTCCTCATAGCTCAGTGACAAATAATCCACACACACATACAAACAAACAAACAATTAAACAGACACACTACACACACATTCACAAAAGTTGCATGCAAATTCTATGCACATATTTGCATTAGTCTTTCCCTGTTTGAGGTGTTGATATTTTCACTGTAGTGCAATTGGGGGTGTTTCCCCTAAAGACCAAAAGGTGGCAAGCTTGTCCTCTCTGACTCCAAGTCTCCTCCTGGACCTCTTCTGCTACCCATACTCCTGGGGTGACTGGGGTGACTGGGGTGACTGGGGTGACTGGGGTGACTGAGGTGACTGGGGTGACTGGGGTGACTGAGGTGACTGAGGTGACTGAGAGGACTGGGGTGACTGAGGGGACTGGGGTGACTGAGGTGACTGGGTTGACTGAGGTGACTGGGGTGACTGGGGTGACTGGGGTGACTGAGGGGACTGAGGTGACTGGGGTGACTGAGGGGACTGGGGTGACTGGGGTGACTGAGGTGACTGGGGTGACTGAGGTGACTGGGGTGACTGAGGTGATCAACTGGACCACGTCAGCTAACATTTTGTTATTTAGGTTTTTTAGCCCATAGATATTGTTGTCATTTTTTAGTTACTCAATTATCACATGAATACACATTAGACATTGCAAAATGTATAGAAATGTAAGGAAATTAGCATTAAAACTGCAACATGTTCTTTACACCTCATGACAAAATGTGTAGAAATGCAGGAAATAAAACATGCTCCAGCAACAAGAGGGGTGTGAACAGTTTGTCATGAACAGTGCGTGTATCCATAGAAATAGACGTGGTGTATGCTTATGCTAGGGGGTGGGCGCGGGATGTTCCCCAATGCCGGAAGGGGGGGGGGGGGCCCTGGGTGAAAACGTTAGGAACCCCCTGGCCTAGATAAAAGAGCCAGTTTCCAGCCTCCCTGTGCCTCTCTGACTGACTGCTATTATCTAGTAGCCTCTCAAGATGTAACTGAGCAAATTGCTTGTTGTTTGGGGTTTTTTGACGACCTGTATAATCAATTTATTTGTAGAATTAATTTATTAGTATTCTTGTTTACTGCAGGCAAACCTGAAAGGTAATGTGAGATGTAGATGTTACAATAGCTAGTTGTAAACACTGTTTGTGTACGGAGGTCAAGAGGGAGTTGTAGAGTATTGATGTTATATTTGTGTTTTTAATGAGTAGTAGTTTTAGTTAGTAGTAGGGTTAGTTAGTAGTAGGGTTAAGGTTAGTTAGTGGTAGGGTTAGGTTAGTATTAGGGTAAGTTAGTAGGGTTAGGTTTAATCAGTAGTAGGTTTAGGTTAGTAATAGGGTTAGGGTTAGTTAGAAGGGTTAGGGATACTATTAGGGTTAGTTAATAGGGTTTATATTACGGTTAGTTATTAGGGTTAAGGTTAGTTAGAAGGGTTAGGGTATGTTAGTAGGGTTAGTTAGAAGGGTTAAGGTTAGTTAGAAGTGTTAGGGTTTGTTAGTAGGGTTAGTTAGAAGGGTTAAGGTTAGTTAGAAGGGTTAGGGTATGTTAGTAGGGTTAGTTAGAAGGTTTAGGGTATGTTAGTAGGGTTAGTTAGAAGGTTTATGGTATGTTAGTAGGGTTAGTTAGAAGGGTTAGGGTTAGTTAGAAGGGTTATGGTATGTTAGTAGGGTTAGTTAGAAGGTTTAGGGTATGTTAGTAGGGTTAGTTAGAAGGTTTATGGTATGTTAGTAGGGTTAGTTAGAAGGTTTAGGGTATGTTAGTAGGGTTAGTTAGAAGGTCTATGGTATGTTAGTAGGGTTAGTTAGAAGGGTTAGGGTTAGTTAGTTAGAAGGGTTAGTTAGAAGGGTTAGGGTATGTTAGTAGGGTTAGGGTTAGTTAGTTAGAAGGGTTAGGGTATGTTAGTAGGGTTAGGGTTAGTTAGAAGGTTTAGGGTTAGTTAATAGGGTTTGTATTAGGGTTAGTTAGAAGGTTTAGGGTTTGTTAGTAGGGTTAGGGTTAGTTAGAAGGTTTAGGGTTAGTTAGTAGGGTTAGTTAGAAAGGTTAGGGTATGTTAGTAGGGTTAGTTAGAAGGGTTAAGGTTAGTTAGAAGGGTTAGGGTATGTTAGTAGGGTTAGTTAGAAGGTTTAGGGTATGTTAGTAGGGTTAGGGTTAGGGTTAGGGTTAGTTAGAAGGGGTAATTAGAGCACAGTCAGGTCACTTGGTCAGGAAAACTCAGGGTCCTACTCATGATATCTACACTGATGGAAACTAGCTACTGTATGTCGTAAACCCTGGAGTATTTATTACTGTAGTATATCATAGTACCTTGTAAATACAACATGCTTATTGATGTGATATTGTTTATGTAAACTTCATCAGTCATATAGGTTATATAACCGTGGTCTAGCTGCACATCACGACACAGAGTGGTATTGCTTATTTAGTCATTAGTCTCTATGTTTCTCTATGAAAGCCACACACACACACACAGAGGGTGTATTAACCAACCTATCCCCAACGGGCCAATCATATCACGGCACAAGTCAAGCATGGCTGTTCCGAACGCCCATTAAAGTGTTGTGCTGTGCCAAACCCTCCATGCATTACCCCCAGCATGAAATATTAGCTGGATGAATTCAAACTGCCATCTTATTAAGACGAATCCCTTAAAACTACAAGCTCAGAGAGGGAGATGACTGTTCTGCCCTCATACCCGCGGTGTGTACATAAATAAACATGCGTACATAACTTATAATATATACACACATACTCCCGCTGATAGTCACTCTTTATGTGTAATTGCTCACCTCTCACATCCCAGGAATACATAATGAAATAGTGTACACTAGGTGCTATCTACAAACAAACGGGGTCTTTGGCTGGCCCCATAAGTGAACCCTTTGAAGAACCCCTTTTCGGTTCCAGGTAGATCACTTTTGATGTTCCTGGTAGAATCATTTTGGGTTCCATGTAGAACCCTTTCCACAGAGGGAAGCCAAAAGAGTTCTACCTGGAACCAAAAAGGTTTCTCCTATGGATACAGCTGCAGAACCCTTTTGGAACCCTTTTCTCTAAGAGTGTAGACACAGTATTTACTGTGACACTCCTGCTCTAGGGTGTTTGAGAAAGTATGTGTTGTCATTGGTAACCCCCCCCCTTCTCCCCAACACACACGCACACACACACACAATCCACACCCCAACACTGGGCAGGACAGCACAACTCAGGTAGGTAGAGCCATGAATTTCAGCAGTCACTTAATATGGCGACTGCAGGGCCTTGGAGGTGCCAGGAGTTGGCTGCCAGGAGGGGTAGCACTGCCGTGTCCCCCCAGAACGGGTCTCCGTGCCGGGTCATGAATGATAGCATTGGTCCCTTAATTTGCCCTGGGAAAGGACAACCCCGCTACAGTTCAGCTGCTGACAAACAGCAAAATAAAGCCTTGTTATCTTCTTGGTGAGGTAAGAAGTATTGGACTGGGCTGAACTGTCTGGGGCGAAGAGAGAGCGAGAGTGGCTGAGTGTGTGTGTGTGTGTGTGTGTGTGTGTGTGTGTGTGTGTGTGTGTGTGTGTGTGTGTGTGTGTGTGTGTGTGTGTGTGTGTGTGTGTGTGTGTGTGTGTGTGTGTGTGTGTGTGTGTGTGTGTGTGTGTGTGTGTGAATAAGAGCGAGAGAGAGGGGCTATTTTAGCTTAGATACGCTGAGTGTTGGTTTGCGGCCGTTCTTCACTCCCCCCAGTGTGAAATATGGTGTGTTAAGTCTCTCTCTCTCTCTGTGTGTGGTGATTTACTCCACATTAAAATACTACTGTATGTATGAACAGGGTGATGGTTGTTAGGTGATGGTTGTTAGGTTCTGGTTGTTACGTGCTGGTTGTAAGGTGCTGGTTGTTAGGCGCTGGTTGTAAGGTGCTGGTTGTTAGGTGCTGGTTGTAAGGTGCTGGTTGTTAGGTGCTGGTTGTTAGGTGATGGTTGTTAGGTGCTGGTTGTAAGGTGCTGGTTGTTAGGTGCTGGTTGTAAGGTGATGGTTGTTAGGTGCTGGTTGTAAGGTGCTGGTTGTTAGGTGCTGGTTGTTAGGTGATGGTTGTTAGGTGCTGGTTGTAAGGTGCTGGTTGTTAGGTGCTGGTTGTAAGGTGATGGTTGTTAGGTGCTGGTTGTTAGGTGATGGTTGTTAGGTGCTGGTTGTAAGGTGCTGGTGGTTAGGTGATGGTTGTTAGGTGATGGTTGTAAGGTGATCGTTGTTAGGTGATGGTTGTTAGGTGCTGGTTGTAAGGTGATGGTTGTTAGGTGATGGTTGTTAGGTGCACATGGTTTGCAGATGTTAATGCGAGTGTAGCGAAATGCTTGTGCTTCTAGTTCCGACAATGCAGTAATAACCAACAAGTAATCTAACTAACAATTCCAAAACTACTGTCTTATACACAGTGTAAGGGGTTAAAGAATATGTACATAAAGATATATGAATGAGTGATGGTACAGAGTACAGTATATACGTATGCATATGAGATGAATAATGTAGGGTATGTAAACATTATATTAGGTAGCATTGTTTAAAGTGGCTAGTGATATATTTACATAATTTCCCATCAATTCCCATTATTAAAGTGGCTGGAGTTGAGTCAGTGTGTTGGCAGCAGCCACTCAATGTTAGTGTTGGCTGTTTAACAGTCTGATGGCCTTGAGATAGAAGCTGTTTTTCAGTCTCTCGGTCCCAGCTTTGATGCACCTGTACTGACCTCGCCTTCTGGATGATAGCGGGGTGAACAGGCAGTGGCTCGGGTGATTGTTGTCCTTGATGATCTTTATGGCCTTCCTGTAACATCGGGTGGTGTAGGTGTTCTGGAGGGCAGGAAGTTTGCCCCCGGTGATGCGTTGTGCAGACCTCACTACCCTCTGGAGAGCCTTACGGTTGTGGGCGGAGCAGTTGCCGTACCAGGTGGTGATACAGCCCGCCAGGATGCTCTCGATTGTGCATCTGTAGAAGTTTGTGAGTGCTTTTGGTGACAAGCCGAATTTCTTCAGCCTCCTGAGGTTGAAGAGGCGCTGCTGCGCCTTCTTCACGATGCTGTCTGTGTGAGTGGACCAATTCAGTTTGTCTGTGATGTGTATGCCGAGGAACTTAAAACTTACTACCCTCTCCACTACTGTTCCATCGATGTGGATAGGGGTGTAGGTGCATACCTACAGTTTGTAAGCTTAGGTTTGGTAGTATTAATGCTTGCCTTTACAATAACTAGCCTTGGTCTAGTATGTTGAAACATTCATCAGCTCATGAGTAGGGACAGACAGCCTGACAACTGACTTGATGTGAAGCAGTAGCCTGTTATCATTGCCGTGTGTCTGTGTGTCGATCTAGTTCGGACAGGGCCATAGGGTACATTACTATATGAGAGGGTTTCCTGGGCTAGGCCCTTAGGTAGTGTCCTTACCTACAGAGAGAATAATGTTAGGGTGCACACATACACACACACACACACACACACTGTTTATTGATACTATTAGGAATCAAGGTAAGACCCAAGTGCAGACTGTGTCAAGTTACAATGTTTATTGTAACAACAGGGGCAGGCAAACGACAGGTCAAGACAGGCAGAGTGGTCAGGCGGGCGGGTATAAGTTCAGGACAGGTAGGGTCAGTGACAGGCAGAGAGGTCAGGCGGGCTGGTACAAGGTCAGGACAGGCAGGGTCAGGGACAGGCAGAGGGGTCAGGCGGGCTGGAACAAGGTCAGGACAGGCAGGGTCAGGCAGGCAGGTACAAGGTCAAGGCAGGATCAGGGACAGGCAGAGGAGTCAGGCAGGCAGGTACAAGGTCAAGGCAGGTTCAGGGACAGGCAGAGGGGTCAGGCGGGCTGGTACAAGGTCAGGACAGGCAGGGGCAGGGACAGGCAGAGTGGTCAGGTGGGCGGGTACAAGGTCAGGACAGGCAGGGACAGGCAGAGGGGTCAGGGACAGGCAGAGGGGTCAGGGACAGGCAGAGGGGTCAGGGACAGGCAGAGGGGTCAGGGACAGGCAGAGTGGTCAGGCGGGCGGGTACAAGGTCAGGACAGGCAGGGACAGGCAGAGGGGTCAGGCAGGCAGGTACAAGGTCAAGGCAGGGTCAGGGACAGGCAGAGGGGTCAGGCGGGCTGGTACAAGGTCAGGACAGGCAGAGTGGTCAGGCAGGCCGGTACAAGGTCAGGACTGGCAGGGTCAGGTGGGCAGGTACAAGGTCAGGACAGGCAGGGTCAGGGACAGGCAGGGTCAGGTGGGCAGGTACAAGGTCAGGACAGGCAGGGTCAGGGACAGGCAGAGTGGTCAGGCGGGCAGGTACAAGGTCAGGACAGGCAGGGTCAGGGACAGGCAGGGTCAGGTGGGCAGGTACAAGGTCAGGACAGGCAGGATCAGGGACAGGCAGAGTGGTCAGGCGGGCAGGTACAAGGTCAGGACAGGCAGGGTCAGGGACAGGCAGGGTCAGGTGGGCAGGTACAAGGTCAGGACAGGCAGGGTCAGGGACAGGCAGAGTGGTCAGGCGGGCAGGTACAAGGTCAGGACAGGCAGGGTCAGGGACAGACAGAGTGGTCAGGGACAGACAGAGTGGTCAGGCGGGCGGGTACAAGGTCAGGACAGGCAGAGGGGTCAGGGACAGACAGAGTGGTCAGACGGGCGGGTACAAGGTCAGGACAGGTAGGAGGACGAGAAAAAGAGAGACTGGGGAAAAACAGGAACAAAACGCTGGTTGACTTGAACAAACAAGACGAACTGGCCCAGACAGACAGAAAACACACGTATAAATACCCAGAGGATAAGTGGGGAAGATGGGCGACACCTGGAGGGGGTGGAGACAAGCACAAGGACAGGTGAAACAGATCAGGGCGTGGCAGATACAAAGAACTTGACTATTAATTTGCAACATATTTTCATGCCAATATTCTAAAATCCACATTTTAAAGAATGCAATTTTTTTTCTCCCACCAGAGGTGTAACTCTATCAAACAGACTTGTTATCAATAAACAGATGTGCGTCATGACGTAGGGCATATAAAAAAACACTTTGTTGTGTTAATTTACCGAATAAGAAACAACATTTACATTATATGCGTTTCCTATTGTTTTTTCATCTCTGTCGATTGTTTTGGCACAAAAAGTCAGCGAGAAACAGCAGTGTGGTTACTCCGGTCCCGGCTTGTGTTCTCTAGCCAACAGCTCATAAGTATAGTGTGGAGGCTACTGAATCAGGTTATGTATAAGAGTAGGATCATTTATATTTGTCACTTGGCAGCCAAGCAGCGATCATCATGTCACCATCATACAGATTAAGACCCTCGATAGTTATTTGAAAGGAACATCCAACTCTTCACCTTCACCACCCTGTGAAGTTTGTCATCGCCTTATTTCATCTGTAGCCTAATAAACTGTTCATGCTTTTCCAAGTTGCAGTGGGAGGACCACACATTGCATCGCTTGACTGCAAGTTGACTTCCACATTGTGTTTATGTTAATATCATAGCATAAAAGCGGTTCAACTTCCACCACAATTGTCGCATAATCTATTTCACCGACCCCAAAGAATATCCCACCTTGTCCAGCATATTCAATTTAAATAAATATATATTTGCAAAGTTTACCAAAACATTTGCTGTATTCATCAGGGTTGTCATGACATTTTTTATCCAACATATACTGTACTCTCATAAAAAGGTTGGTTGGAAACGTGGTTAAAGATATTATTAAAATAGTTCTGTATGGGGACAGCTAGTGTTTCACAGCCTGCCAACACCTCTGCTGCTGGATGCCAGACAATTACCCACTTAAAAGGATGGTCTGTTCCTTTTAATGACACATGCACAAGTACAATGAAATGCCGTGGACATTGGAGTGATGGAGGTTAGGGTTGTTAGGGTCAGGGTTCAGACTAGGGTTGTTAGGGTCAGTGTTCAGACTAGGGTTGTTAGGGTCAGGGTTCAGACTAGGGTTGTTAGGGTCAGAAACTTTCCGGTAAATTACGTAATTTTTCCATGGGAAGTTCAGCCCTAGAATTTGTGGAATTTTGCTTAAATTCATCAAAAAGGTTATCTTATAATAGTGAACATTCTTTTGTGGGATACACATAAGAAAATTCTAGGTCTTGTGGCATATTTTGGTTAAACTATCCCCAATTCAATGGAATTGCAACCCTCTGCATGCACAGTGCATTATTCCATCACATGTGCAGTGCACTCTTCGATCACATGTCCATCTGATTCTGAAGATCTTGCTGCTAATGAGACCATGCTAATGAGCCCTCACCACTACACTGTCTGAGTAAAGGACTACATGCTTTCTGGTAAGTTTTGATTACAATACTGGGTGGGGTCAATATATTTTACAAGACATACATATTTTTTTGTTAACTAGTAAATAGTAGCCTACAGCAAAGTGTGTTTAAATCATTTCTATCTTGTTAACCATTTCTGATAGTTAGTTTTTGCTACCATGTGGGTTTCAGCTTGCTTGAGCCTGCTAGCCGAGGAGTGTTAATTCACCTGTTTCCATACATGCTTCATTAAAAAAAATCTTACAAAGGAGTGTGACTGGTGGCATTTCCATGCTGGAGGTTCATGTCAGGATGAGCCTGCAGGAAGGGTACCACATGAGGGATAAGGATGTCTTCTCTGTAATGCACATCGTTGCGATTGCCTGCAATGACAACAAGGTCAGTCCAATGATGCTGTGACACACCGCCACAGACCATGAAGGACCCTCCACCTCCAAATCGATCCCACTCCAGAGTACAGGCCTCGGTGAATGCTCATTCCTTCGACGATAAACACGAATCCGACCATCACCCCTGGTGAGAAAAAACTGTATGCCCATTGGATGTGTAGCTAGCTACAGTATGTAGCTGATCTGTGAATGGACCCTAAAACATTAGGTTCTGAACTAATATTCATTCCAATCTATGAACCTTAGCTATCATAGTTGTTGTATCATCTTCAAGTCTAAATGACATCAATGATAGAGTGGATAGAGTAGAATATACTAACTTTATTGTGCCAAGGATGCAAGTCCTATATACATGTAGTGTAGTTATTATCACTCATGAGATGTCCACAGTGTAGCCTGTACATTGAATATATTCACTGATCATGTTCTCTTCCTTGGCAAATAAAGGTGCAGTTCAGGTATGAATCTCTGAGACATTCTTTTTCAGTCATATCCATTACCAGGTGTATCAAACTCCATTCTTTGAATGATGCCATGACTGCATGTATGTATTACAGATATACACTTCAACAGTGTTTACCACTCCTGCTCCTGGGACATCAATGATTACACATTGTAACTATGCAATAGACTATAAACATGATTTAAGTCAAGGCTGATTTGTAATTCATATATACAGAAAAAAACCTATGCATATTTAACTCCCTTCATCTGTGTTAATCTGAGGACACAGGATAGGTGTAGTATTTCAATGAGATACTTAATTTCAACCAGTGTAGAAGTAAACTCTTTCTTGAAAGAAGTTCATTATCCAGGTGTTATAAATACATAATACATGCATTTTAATTATGATAATTGTAATATTATATTAAATACAAGTTCAATCTGTACTTCAATGCACATATGGTGTGCATTATAAAATGAGGAAGAAAGACGAGGTGGGGAGAGAGGTGTAGAAGACGGAAAGGGAAATAGGTAAGTACAGAGGCAGACAACATATGATTCATGAATTAGAGTGCTAGCGTCTCTAGCGTAGTCTCCTAACCAGCCTTGGTCCACCAGTTGGCCTGAAGGTTATCTTGAATCTTCTCTGGCACAGGCGTTCCGCTAGCGACCCATCTCGACAACATCTCTTGAAATTGCAGAGCCCTAAATTCAAAATATTGAAATACGCATAATAAACATTCATAAAAGATACAAATGTTATACATTGGCTTAAAGATTAAGAGCCGGTGAGGTGACGACGACGGGACTGGCTTCCTCTCTCACATCAAAACATACCTGCAGACGAGAGCCAGATGGAGAGAGAGAGAGAGCATGATTAAGCCTTGTTTTATTTATTCTAATATGATCAGTCATCATAATCATCAGGAGGTGAAATGCAAAACTGACCTTGGATCATTAACTCTGGGACTACTGCATCTCTATCTGTATTTCAATGTAAAGCATCTCTTTAATAATACTTCCTGTTGACCCGACCAAGTGACCTCTCATCTATGATCATGCTGTGCCCCCTGTGTCAGCCAGTTCAGATGCAGGAGGGGTTTCCAAAACAGCTGATATAACCTAGAGGATGAAGTGAAGAAGAGAGACTGTTATTGTGTGTATGTGTGTGGTCTCACCAGGTGGCTACAGAGTACATTATGCTGAAAAACAGACTTATGAGGACAAACAATAGAAGATAATGTCAATAGAAGTATGTGACGCAGACGCCTCACGTTAGTCTCATTCCAAACGTCGTAAATTATCTGCACGAACCCAGTCTTCACTATGAGTCATCCAGACATCAATTGTCTTAAATAATTTATTTATTAACTAACAAAACATTCACAGAAGTGCACACACAAACAAACAAAGTAAATATGGTTACAAGAAAGGATAAGGGAATGAGCCCTAGTGGGCTAAACTGGCATCACGGCTTGGTGGACAAAAGGGGGAGAGGGGGTCAGCTGAGAAGTCACTACAGAGTTGATAAAAACATATTTTTTTCACCTTTATTTAACCAGGTTGGCAAGTTGAGAACAAGTTCCCGTTTACAATTACGACCTGGCCAAGATAAAGCAAAGCAGTTCGACACATACAACGACACAGAGTTACCATGGAGTAAAAGAAACATACAGTCAATAATACAGTAGAAACAAGTCTATATACGATGTGAGCAAATGAGGTGAGATAAGGGAGATAAAGGCAAAAAAGGCCATGGTGGCAAAGTAAATACAATATAGCAAGTAAAACACTGGAATGGTAGATTTGCAGTGGAAGAATGTGAGAAGTAGAAATAAAAATAATGGGGTGCAAAGGAGCAAAATAAATAAAATAAAATAAATACAGTAGGGAAAGAGTTAGTTGTAAAAAAGTAATGACTTTTCAAATAAGTTACCTTAAACGTTATGTTGGCTGACAATTTGTTAGCTATGCTGTCCTTACGAACCACATAGCATATCATTACAGCAGTATGTACCGGTACGTTAGCTAGCTACCTTACGTTAGTAGTTATGCATCAAACTTGCAAGTATAGTAACTATAGGCTATCTAACTACCCAACGTTTATTGACTTGATTATTCCCATCATTCTTAGCTTAGCTAAATGGTATAGTCGTTGTGAGTTCTCAAGGGAAATTTGGGTGCTTTTGTGAATTCGCTCTGGCTAACTACACCGAGCGCTCAACACCGGTGTGAGTAAATGTCGACAAAAAAGCATAATTAAATTGTTTTCAGCAGCATAGTCACCAACACTCTGGTTAACACAAAAACTGACTGACCAGCTCTGCTATGGCGAGTAAAATGGTCAGAGGGGTGTCATTTGTGTCTGGAAGTTGCTAGCCAACATTAGCTTGACTGCCGTTGTAAGGCCAGAATGCTCAAATCAACACTACTCCTCGGCCCGGACGTCCAGTGTGCGCTCCGAGAGCGAAACGGTCTGAATTTACAAACTGACAATACTCTGAATTTATGAGCGTCACGTTGTACAGCGCCATATTTTCTGTTCCATCCTAATGGAAATCCAGAGGGTTTTTCCTTTTTCATGGAATAGAAACACCATAATATTTATCAAATTAATTAAGCAAGTACCAGTCAAAGTTTGGATACACCTACTCATTCCAGGATCACAACTA
The DNA here is from genome assembly GCF_021184085.1 of Oncorhynchus gorbuscha. Classification (NCBI taxonomy): domain Eukaryota; kingdom Metazoa; phylum Chordata; class Actinopteri; order Salmoniformes; family Salmonidae; genus Oncorhynchus; species Oncorhynchus gorbuscha. Next base: position 77,887,022 of record NC_060179.1, read on the forward strand.
TGAAATTACACCGGTCTCCCACGTGCTCCGTATTATGTAATACAGTCATGGCCTGCTTTCCCTTATGTAAGGCACTTTCCCATGTTTACTACAGTATGTATTGTAGACTGCACAGTATCCTAATGATTAAATTGTTCAATTATTTTGAAAAACTCTTACAAATTGTAGATTTCAATTTAGTTATGGATCTATAACGAATTACTATGGGAATAAATATAACTTATTTACAGAAATATTGGAACAAAGTTGTCTAATGAAGGCAAACAATTTGGAATCCTCTAATCCTGTAGCCTACTCCCGACCGTCACGTTGTATAGCGCCATATTTTCCACTCCATCCTAATGGAAACCCTGAGGGTTTAGTTTTTCGTTTTTCTCTGAATAGAAACACCATAATATTAATCAAATGAATTAAGCCACATTTCTTAAAATCAATCCCATATACTATGTTAATACAAAAAAAGGTTTTAAATTCTCTGGTAATGCCAATATGGAATACTATCAATTGCTTCTCAAAGATGCCCTCTGGTGGTCAAACCAGCATTAACTTGCAGTAAAAAAATGTCTGACAATTTAATGACATGTGCTGCAGTATGACGTAAGTTTTAAAGGAGGAACAACTGTATGTATGGGGTAAAGGGAAAGGGATTCTTGAGTGATGGAGGTAGATATTATAGGGAGAAGGGGACAGGATTACTAGAGTGATGGAGGTAGATATGTATAGGGGTAAGGGGACAGAGATACTGGAGTGATGGAGGTAGATATGTATGGGGGGGGTGACTAGGCAACAGAATATAAGATAAATCAAACCAAATCAAATCAAATTTTATTTATATAGCCCTTCGTACATCAGCTGATATCTCAAAGTGCTGTACAGAAACCCAGCCTAAAACCCCAAACAGCAAACAATGCAGGTGTAAAAGCACGGTGGCTAGGAAAAACTCCCTAGAAAGGCCAAAACCTAGGAAGAAACCTAGAGAGGAACCGGGCTATGTGGGGGTGTGTATAGTCAGTATAAATGTATGTGCATATTATGTGTGATTGAACAGATGATGTTTGTGTGTGTTGGAGTGACAGTGTATATGAGTGTGTAAGGACCCTGTGAGTGGGCATAGAGACAGTGTAAAGATTGAAATAAAAGTTCAGTTATTAAGATACAAGGTTAACTCATTTAGTCTTTGTAGCTATTTTATTAGCTATTTTGCTTGGGGATAGAAGCTGTTCAGGAGCCTGTTGGTGTCAGTCTTGATGCACTGGTACCTCTTGCCATGTGGAAGCAGAGAAAATAGTCTATGGCTTTGGTGGTTGGGGTCTCTCACAATTTTCTGGGCCTTCTTTCCACACCGCCTGATATAGAGGTTCTGGATGGCAGGGAGCTCGGCCCCAGTGATGTACTGGGCTGTCCGCACAACACTCTGTAGCGCCATGCGATCGAGGGCAGTGCCATTGCCATACCAAGCAGTGATGCAGCCAGTCAATATGCTCTCAATGGTACAGCTGTAGAGCCTTTTGAGGGCCCATGCCAAACTTTTTCTCCTCCCGAGGGGAAGCGGCATTGTCGCGGCTTCTTCAAAATTGTGCATGTGTATTTGGACCATTTTAAATCTTTAGTGATTTGGACACCGAGGAACTTGAAGCTGTCTACCTGCTCCACTGCCGCTCTGTTTCCTGTTGTCCGATCAGCTCCTTGGTCTTGCTAACAGGTTGTGGCTGAAGGACAGGTTGTAGCTCCATGACCACACTGCCAGGTCACTCTCCTCCCTGTATGCTGACTCATTGTCTCCAGTGATCTGGCCTACCACCGTTGTGTCATCAGCAACATTTATAATGGTGTTGGAGTTATGCGTGGCCACACATTGGTGGGTGAACAGGGTGTACAGGAGGAGACTAAGCACAAACCCCTGTGGGGCCCCTGTGTTAAGGGTCAGAGTGACGGAGGTGATGTTGCCTACCCTCACCACCTGAGGTCAATCCATCCAGGATCCAGTTGTAGAGGGAGGTGTTCAGACCTATGAGTACTATGCATGGAGGGGACAATGGTGACGAGCTTGAAGGGGACAATGGTGTTGAACATAGTAGTCAATGACCAGCATTCTCACTTATCTAGGGCAGTGTGGAGAGCAATTGAGATTGCTTTGTCTATGGATCAGTTGGGATGGAATGCAAAATGAAGTGTGTCCTATCATTGTGGCTGGGATGGTGGAGTTAATGTGTGCTATAACCAGCCTCTCAAAGCACTTCCTGATTACAGAAGTGAGTGCTACAGGGTGGTGGTCATTGTGGCATGAAGCCTTGGAGTTCTTAGGAACAGGAATCTTAAAACATATGGGGATTACAGACTGGGAAGAGTTTGAAAATGACCAGGAATATGCATGCGAACTGTTCTGAGCATGCTCTGAGAAAGGCACCCTGGAATACTGCTGAGGCCCTTGGCCTTGCGGGTGTTAACCTGATTAAAGACCCTTTTGACGTTGGCCTCGGAGAGCGAGATCATACAATCCTCTGGGTCGGTGACAGCACTCACACCAGGCGCGATGTTGTTGTTGTCAAAGTGCATAAAATGCATTGAGTTTGTCTGGTAGAGAGGCATCGTTGGGCAGATCACGGTTGGGTCTTCCTTTGTAATCCGTAATGGACTGTAGCACCTGCCACATGCGGCAGGCGTCGGAGCCTGTGTAATATGCTTCCACCTTATTCCTATATTGTCCTTTTGATCGTTTGATTACTCTGCGGCAGTCATAGCGGGCCTTCTTGTGCTTATCCTTTCCGCTGAAGCATCAGTGTTGTCTACAATAGCTGTGTGTTGTAGCCCTGTCCTTTAGTTTAGCGCCAACCTCTGTGTTAATCCAGGGCTTTTGATTTGGGAAGCAGCGAACCCTCACCATGCTATCGGTGATGTTATCGGCGGAGTCTCAAAATATATTCCGATCAGTGCTTGCGAAGCAGTCCTGTAGCATAACCTCTGATTCTGGTGACCATTTCTCAATGGAGCGAATCATGGGTACTTCCTGTTTCAGCTTCTGTTTCTAAACAGGAAGCAAGAGTACGGAGTCGTGATCTGATTTGCCAAATAGCGGATGAGGGAGACCCTTGTATGCTTGCTTGTGGGTAGAATAGCAGGGATCTAAGACTTTATCGCCCCTAGTGGTGTTGGAAACGTGTTGATGGAAGTTGGGCATCACGTGTCTTTAGTGATGCTTAATTAAAATGGCCGGAAACCAGAAAGGCAACCTCTGGGCGTAGGTTTTCCTGCTTGTTCATAGCCTTGTACAGTTTGTTAACTTCTTGCGTCGAGTAATCCCATATCCGGGAGTGTAATCATAGCCTCAAGCTCATTACCATAACGCAACGTTAACTATTCATGAAAATCGCAAATGAAATGAAATAAATATATTCACTCACAAGCTTAGCCTTTTGTTAACTACACTGTCATCTCAGATTTTCAAAATATGCTTTTCAATCATAGCTACACAAGCATTTGTGTAAGAGTATTGATAGCTAGCATAGCATTAAGCCTAGCATTCAGCTGGCAACATTTTCACAAAAACAAGAAAAGCATTGAAATAAAATCATTTACCTTGGAAGAACTTCGGATGTTTTCAATGAAGGAGACTCTCAGTTAGATAGCAAATGTTAATTTTTCCCAAAATATTATTTGTGTAGGAGAAATCGCTCTGTTTTTGTCATCAAGTTTGGCTAAGAATAAAACCCGAAAATTCAGTCATTACAACGCCAAACTTTTTTCCAAATTAACTCCATAATATCGACAGAAACATGGCAAACGTTATTTAGAATCAATCCTCAAGGTGTTTTTCACATATATATTCGATGGTAAATCATTCGTGGCAGTTGGGTTTCTCCTCGGAAGCAAATGGAAAAATACACGCAGCTGGAGATTACGCAATAATTGCGATGGAGGACACCAAGCGAGCACCTGGTAGATGTAGTGTAAAATGGTCAATCTTCCAATGATATGCCTACAAATACGTCAAACAGCTGCAGACACCTTGGGGAAACGACAGAAAGTGTAAGCTCATTCCTGGCGCATTCACAGCCATATAAGGAGACATTGGAACACAGCGCCTTCGGAATCTAGGGCACTTCCTGTTTGAAATTTCATCTTGGTTTCGCCTGTAGCATCAGTTCTGTGGCACTCACAGATAATATCTTTGCAGTTTTGGAAACGTCAGAGTGTTTTCTTTCCAAAGCTGTCAATTATATGCATAGTCGAGCATCTTGTCGCGACAAAATATCTTGTTTAAAACAGGAATGTTTTTTTATCCAAAAATTGAAAGAACGCCGCCCCCTATATCGAAGACGTTAAGTGCCAGCTTTATTGTCCAGAGTTGGAATGTATACAGGAGTCATGATAACAGCTTAAAACTCCCTCGGGAGGTAGAAGGGTTGGTATTTGACCATCAGGTATTCCAAGACGGGTGAACAGTGGGTCGACACTTCCACCGCCCTGGAATTAGCACACCAGTTGGAGTTGACAAACCCCTCCCCCCTCGATTTCTCCGACTCCTGTCCGCCCAGTGTATGGACAATCCATCAAGTTGGATAGCCGTGGGGGTATCTTGTCCAAGAGCCATGTTTGTGAAAAGTGAAGGATATTGCAGTTCTGAGAGTTCCGCTGGTAGCAGATCCACGATCAGTGGTCATCCATCTTATTATCATGTGACTGTCAGTAGAATGGATGGAAGAGGTGGCCAGTTTTCCCTTCGCCTTAATCTCAACAAGATCCCCCCCCTCCTCTCTTACCTCTCTAACGCCGGCATTTCCTGTTAGGTAGCCTGGAAATTGGGTGTAATTACAGAGAGCCCAGGACAGATGAGTCGAAGTAGAAGCTGGAATTGGGGTAAGTAACTGCCGATATGATTTTCAAGAGATATTGTCGGTTGTAAGAAATAATAGAGGATACAGTTTGTGAAAATACAGTATAAATGAACAATAAACAAATCACAAAAAAAAGATGTTGGGTCGGAGCTTATACAGACTCTCTTTCTCTGTCTGTGTCTGTCAATTCAATGTGATGATGCCTTTATCTCTTTCTCTCACTTTTTTTCTCCCAGCTGTCTCTCTATCCCACCTCTACACTACATGGCCAAAGGTATATGGACACACCTTTAAATGAGTGGATTCAGCTATTTCAGCCACACCCATTGCTGACAGGTGTATCAAATTGAGCACACAGCCATGGAATCTCCATAGACAAACATTGGCAGTAGAAGGGGCCTTACTGAAGAGCTCAGTGACTTTCAACGTGACACCGTCATAGGATGCCACCTTTCCAACGAGTCAGTTCATAAAATTTCTGTCCTGCTGGAGCATGTCCCGGTAAACTGTAAGTGCTGTTATTGTGAAGTGGAAATGTCTAGGAGCAACAACAGTTTAGCCGCGAAGTGGTAGGACACACAAGCTCACAGAACGGGATTGTCAAGTGCTGAAGCACACAGCGTGTAAAACTCGTCTGTCCTCAGTGGTGAGTTGCAACACTCACTACTGAGTTCCAAACTGCCTCTGGAAGCAACGTCAGCACAATAACTGTTTGTCAGGAGCTTCATGAAATGGGTTTGCATGACCAAGCAGCTCCACACAAGCCTAAGATCACCATGCACAATGCCAAGCATCTGCAGCAGTGGTGTAAATCTCGCCGCCATTGGACTCTGGAGCAGTGGGAAGTGGTAGGCGGATGCCAGAAGAAATCTACCTGCCCAAATGCATAGTGCCAACTGTAAAGGAGGAATAATGGTCGGGGCTGTTTTTCATGGTTCAGGCTAGGCCCCTTAGTTCCAATGAAGGGAAATCTTAACGCTATAGCATGCAATGAGATTATTGACTATGCTCCAACTCTGTGGCAACAGTTTGGGGTTGGCCCTTTCCTGTTTCAGCATGACAATGCCCCCGTGCACAAAGCGAGTTCCATACAGAAATGGTTTGTCGAGATTCGTGTGGAAAACTGGCCTCAACAGACCTCTGACCTCAACCCCACCGAACACCTTTGGGATGAATTGGAATGCAGAATGCAGACCAGGCCTAATCGCCCAAAATCAGTGCCTGACCTCACCATAATGCTCTTGTGGCTGAATGGAAGCAAGTCCCCGCAGCAATGTTCCAACAACTAGTGGAAAGACTTACCAGAAGAGTGGAGGCTGTAAAAAGCAGCAAAGGGGGGGACCAACTCCATATTAATGCCCAAGATTTTGGAATGAGATGTTCGACGAGCAGGTGTCCACATACGATTGGCCATGTAGTGTATCCCTCCCTCCCTCACTCCCTCGTCTCTCTCTCTCCCCCATCTCTTTCTCTCCCCCGTGCTCTCTCTCTCTCTCTCTCTCTCTCTCTCTCTCTCTCTCTCTCTCTCTCTCTCGCTCTCTCTCTCTCTCTCTCTCTCTCTCTCTCTCTCTCTCTCTCTCTCTCTCTCTCTCTCTCTCTCTCTCTCTCTCTCTCCCCCATCCCACTCTCAATTCAACTCAAGGGGCTTTATTGGCATATGAAACATGTTTTTTATATTGCCAAAACGTGAAATGGATAAACAAAAGTGAACAAAACAATAAAATGTTAACAGTAAATGTTACACTCACACAAGTTCCAAAATAATATTATGTTTATATACAGTGTTGTAGCGATGTGAAAATAGTTAAAGTACACAAGGAAAAAATAAATAAATATGGGTTGTATTTACAATGGTGTTTGTTCTTCACTGATTGGCCTTCTCTTAAGGCAATATGTCACACATCTTGCTGCTGTGACGGCACACTGTGGTATTTTGACCTTTCTCAATAGCATGGCTATGCTCACCGAGTCTGTAAGTCAGTCAAAGCTTTTCTTAATTTTGGGTCAGTCACAGTGGTCAGATATTCTGCCACTGTGGTCAGATATTCTGCCACTGTCTACTCTCTGTTTAGGGCCAAATAGCATTCTAGTTTTCTCTTTTTTTTGTTAATTCCTTCCAATGTGTCAAGTAATTATCTTTTTGTTTTCTCATGTTTTGTTTGGGTCTAATTATGTTGCTGTCCTGTTTGTGTTTCTGAACAGAGCCCCAGGCCTTACAACTATAAAACGGTTCTATAACTGATTCTTTTTTTGCCAGATTGTGTGCTCTAGGGCAACAGTGTCTAGATGGAATTTCTCTATGTGGTCTTGGCAACTCTATCTTTTTTGGAACACCATTATTTTGGTCTTACTGAGATTTACTGTCAGGGCCCAGGTCTGTCAGAATCTGTGAAGAAGATCTTGGTGCTGCTGTCGGCCCTCCTTGGTTGGGGACAGAAACACCAGATCATCAGCAAGCAGTAGACATTTGATTTCAGATTCTAGTAGGGTGAGGCCGGGTGCTGAAGACTGTTCTAGTGCCCTCGCCAATTAGTTGATATATATATGTTGAAGAGGGTGGGGCTTTAGCTGAATCCCTGTCTTACCCCACGACCCTGTGGAAAGAAATGTGTGTGTTTTTGGCCAATTATAACAGCACTCTTGTTGTTTTTGTACATGGATTTTATAATGTCGTATGTTTTTCCTCCAATACCACTTTCCATCAATTTGTATAGCAGACCCTTAAGCCAAATGGAGTCAAAAACTTTCTTTGAAGTCAACATGATCAAATCAAATCAAAGTTTATTTGTCATGTGCGGCGAATACAACAGGTGTAGACCTTACAGTGAAATGCTTACTTACAGGCTCTAACCAAAAGTGCTAAAAAGGTATTAGGTGAACAATAGGTAAGTAAAGAAATAAAACAACAATAAAAAGACAGGCTATATACAGTCGAGAGTCTATATACAGTAGAGAGGCTATATACAGTAGAGAGGCTTTATACAGTAGAGAGGCTATATACAGTAGCGAGGCTATAAAAGTAGCAAGGCTACATACAGACACCGGTTAATTCAGGCTGATTGAGGTAGTATGTACATACATGTAGATATGATTAAAGTGACTATGCATACATGATGAACAGAGAGAAGCAGTAGCGTAAAAGAGGGGTTGGCGGATGGTGGGTGGGACACAATGCAGATAGCTTGGTTAGCCAATGTGCGGGAGCACTGGTTGGTCGGCCCAATTGAGGTAGTATGTACATGAATGTATAGTTAAAGTGACTATGTATATAAGATAAACAGAGAGTAGCAGCAGCGTAAAAAGAGGGGTTTGGTGGGGGAACACAATTCAAATAGTCCGGGTAGCCATTTGATGACCTGTTCAGGAGTCTTATGGCTTGGGAGTAAAAACTATTGAGAAGCCTTTTTGTCCTAGACTTGGCACTCTGGTACCGCCTGCCATGGGGTAGTAGAGAGAACAGTCTATGACTGGGGTGGCTGGGGTCTTTGACAATTTTTAGGGCCCTCCTCTGACACCGCCTGGTACAGAGGTCCTGGGTGGCTGGCAGCTTTGCCCCAGTGATGTACTGGGCCGTACGCACTACCCTGGGCAGAGTAATTGCCGTACCAAGCAGTGATGCAACCGGTCAGGATGCTCTCGATGTTGCAGCTGTAGAACCTTTTGAAGATCTCAGGACCCATGCCAAATGGGCAGCTTGCGGCTGTGCTTCCCTTTGTAGTCTGTAATAGTTTGCAAGCCCTGCCACATAAGACAAGTGTCAGAGCCGGTGTAGTATGATTCAATCTTAGCCCTGTATTGACAGTTTGCCTGTTTGTTGGTTCATCGCAGGGCATAGCAGGATTTATTGTAATCTTCCAGGTTAGAGTCACGCACTTTGAAGTGGCAGCTCTACCCATTAGCTCAGTGCGAATGTTGCCTGTAATCCATGGCTTCTGGTTGGGGTATGTACGTAGAGTCACTGTGGGGATGACGTCCTCAATGCACTTATTGATAAAGCCAGTGATGTGGTTTACTCCTCAATGCCATCGGAAGAATCCTGGAACATGTTCCAGTCTGTGATAGCAAAACAGTCCTGTAGTGTAGCATCTGCTTCATCTGACCACTTCTTTATTGACCGCGCCACTGGGGCTTCCTGCTTTCATTTTTGCTTGTAAGCAGGAATCAGGAGGATAGAGTTGTGATCGGAGAGTTTTGTACACGTCTCTGTGTGTGGAGATGTGGTGATCTAGAATTGTTTTCCCTCTGGCTGCACATTTAACATGTTGATGGAAATTTGGTAGAACTTGTTTAAGTTTCCCTGCATTAAAATCTCTGGCAACTACGAGCGCCGCCTCTGGGTGAGTGGTTTCCTGTTTGCTTATTTCCTTATACCCCTGGCTGAGTGCGGTCTTAGTGCCAGCATCTGTCTGTGGTGGTAAATAAACGGCCACAAAAAGTATAGCTGAAAACCCTAGGCAAGTAGTGGCCTGCAATTTATCACAACTCTACTCTACTTCTGGCGATCTAGAGACTTCCTTAGATTTCGTGCACCAGCTGTTGTTTACAAATATGCACAGACCCCCCCCCTCATCTAGTTTATTGTCCAATGATTGTACGTTGGCGAGTAGTATTGACAGTAACGGCAGCTTTCCCACTCACCTTTTCCGGGTCCTGACCAGACATCCGGCTTTTTGTCCTCTGTACCTGCGTCAATTCCCCTTGAAAATCCCCTTGACCTGCGCCGCTTCACACAGGAAGCGGCGCAGGTCCTAATCCAGGCACTTGTCATCTCCCGTCTGGATTACTGCAACTCGCTGTTGGCTGGGCTCCCTGCCTGTGCCATTAAACCCCTACAACTCATCCAGAACGCCGCAGCCCGTCTGGTGTTCAACCTTCCCAAGTTCTCTCACGTCACCCCGCTCCTCCGCTCTCTCCACTGGCTTCCAGTTGAAGCTCGCATCCGCTACAAGACCATGGTGCTTGCCTACGGAGCTGTGAGGGGAACGGCACCTCAGTACCTCCAGGCTCTGATCAGGCCCTACACCCAAACAAGGGCACTGCGTTCATCCACCTCTGGCCTGCTCGCCTCCCTACCACTGAGGAAGTACAGCTCCCGCTCAGCCCAGTCAAAACTGTTCGCTGCTCTGGCCCCCCAATGGTGGAACAAACTCCCTCACGACGCCAGGACAGCGGAGTCAATCACCACCTTCCGGAGACACCTGAAACCCCACCTCTTTAAGGAATACCTAGGATAGGATAAAGTAATCCTTCTCACCCCCCTTAAAAGATTTAGATGCACTATTGTAAAGTGGCTGTTCCACTGGATGTCATAAGGTGAATGCACCAATTTGTAAGTCGCTCTGGATAAGAGCGTCTGCTAAATGACTTAAATGTAATGTAATGTAATGAAAATAACGGAGATGTCGGCCCTGTCGGGTGTTTGGAGAATGTCTTGTGCGTCTTGCTTGTTGAAGAAAAAGTCTTTGTCTAATCCGAGGTGAGTGATCTCTGTCCTGATATCCAGAAACTCTTTGTCTAATCCGAGGTGAGTGATCGCTGTCCTGATATCCAGATGCTCTTTGTCTAATCCGAGGTGAGTGATCGCTGTCCTGATATCCAGAAGCTCTTTGTCTAATCCGAGGTGAGTGATCGCTGTCCTGATATCCAGAAGCTCTTTGTCTAATCCGAGGTGAGTGATCGCTGTCCTGATATCCAGAAGCTCTTTGTCTAATCCGAGGTGAGTGATCGCTGTCCTGATATCCAGAAGCTCTTTGTCTAATCCGAGGTGAGTGATCGCTGTCCTGATATCCAGAAGATCTTTGTCTAATCTGAGGTGAGTGATCGCTGTCCTGATATCCAGAAGCTCTTTTCTGCCGTAAGAGACGGTTGCAGAAACATTATGTGCAAAATAAGTTACAAATAACGTGAAAGATAACACAATAGGTTGGGCGCCCGTAAAACTGCTGCCATTTCTTCGGCGACATTTTGTCTGAGAAGACTTTACCTCTGCTCAGTACATTATTTTCACTGAGGAATTGTTTTTAAATGCTTTTAATGAAAATGTGGATTTAGCTGTTGACGCATATCCCACGGTAGTTATTGGGGTCAAATTTGTCTCCACTTTTGTGGATTGGGTTCATCAGTTCTTGATTCCAAATATTGGGGAAGATGACAGAGCTGACAATGATGTGGTTTTTCCACTTCTCCTTTTTGGATAGATAACTCTGTATGTGGGTGTTTGTTTAGTGTGTTCCAAATTTCCCAGAAGTGGTTTGATTCTATAGATTCTTTAATTACATTGAGCTGATTTCTGATGTGCTGTTCCTTCGTTTTCCGTAATGTATTTCTGTATTGTTTTAGTGATTCACCATAGTGAGGGTGTAGACTCAGGTTTTCTGGGTCTCTACTCAGGTTTTCTGGGTCATTGTTTATTTTGTTTATTTTCTTAGGTTGTCTGCTTTAATTTTTTTGATTTGATAGGGAAGTTGAAAGGTCAAATATACTGCTTAGGCTTTCTACTGCCAAGTTTACACCATAACTATTAGTGAAATGTTTGTCCAGGAAGTTTGGATTTCTTTTTGTCTAATAGTTTTTTGTTAGGTTTCTACACAACTTTACTTCCATCGATAGCATTTCTTAATATTGTGTAGTTCCTTTGGCTTTGATGCCTTATGATTGCGTACTGCTCTGTTCAGGTTGACTATGTACCGACTCAGAGTGTGACAGAGGTGCAGGGGTTGTGATCCATTTTTGTTGATTGTTTGGTCATAGTTGTGTCTAGGGGGGCATATTTGGGAGGGGATACTGGCAGCTCCAGGTAGGTGTTTATCCCCCTGTGTGCTGAGAGTGTCAGTTTCTTGTCCAGTTCTGGCATTTGGCTCGCCACAGACGAGCACATGTCCCTGGACCTGGAAATGGTTGATCTCCCCCTCTAGGAAGGAGAAGCTGTCATCGTTAAAGTATGGGGATTCTATTGGAGGCATATAGGTACCATACATGAGGACATTTCTCTGTTGAGATAATTGACTTATTCATTTCTAGCCAGATGTAAAATGTTCCGGTTTTGACTAATTTAATAGAGTGGGTTAAGTCTACTCTATAGCAAATTAGCATACCCCCTGAGTCCCTTCCCTGTTTCAGACCTGGTAGTTTGGTGGATAGTGTTGTTTTGGTGTGGTTAAGGCCCGGACCATTAACAGGCGTGACCAGAGCATGTTGAGAATCTGATACACGCCTCTGTGGAGAGGGAACGCAACACCCTGCTACAACTCAACTCCCCGTGAAGTGAAAGAGGTATGGGACTGTAGGTGCGAGTAAGGATGACAAAAGGCAGAATGTGGTTTACAAGGAATTTATTCTGTCACACGGTAATATGGGGAAAAGGGGCTGGACGGAACCAAAGCAAAGAAATTAAATGTCAAAGCCCCCCCTCCCCTATATATCCTGCCTGCCCACTACCTGTCTAGCTTAGCACCACCTGGCGCACTAGGCCCAGGTCTTAACTAGTGTGCCTAGACAGTGAATATACTCCGGGTATGTGGTCCTTCTGTAGCTCAGTTGGTAGAGCATGGCGCTTGTAACGCCAGGGTAGTGGGTTCGATCCCCGGGACCACCCATACGTAGAATGTATGCACACATGACTGTAAGTCGCTTTGGATAAAAGCGTCTGCTAAATGGCATATATTATTTATTATTATATTTATTATTATGCCCGCAGGCCTCTTGCCTAAGCACTCCCTAGGTGCCTTCCCCTTCCCCCCGGGAACAAATGAAACAGAATAACACAAACAATTTAAATAACCAAAACACTGCGTCCTATTGACACACAGACATAACTAATCAGCTCTCTCACTCAACCAATACAGGACACACTAATAATCTCCCTCTGAGAACAACCAACACAGTATATCACCCTCAGCCATCAGCCTCCTCTCTCAGCAATGATCTTTCTGCATTCTACATCTCTGCAATGACCTCCCAGCAATGATCTTCCTTCTGAACAGAACACTGGCTTTCATATAGCTTCAGAAGGGGGGGTGGGGGGTGCATTAGTGGAGTTTCGACCTGTTGCTCTGCTCACGGCCTGGGCATAAGTGCGGCTGTCATGTTGAGACCTTGCTGCATGGGGGTGGGGGTGGGGTTGGGTTGGGGGGGGGCTTGCGAAAGTATTCAACCCCCTTGGAATTTTTGGGGGGTTTGGGGTGGTTTGTATCATTAGATTTACACAATATGCCTACCACTTTGAAGATGCAAAATAAAATTTAGTGTGTTTAACTATTCACCCCCAAAGTCAATACTTTGTAGAGCCATCTTTCTCAGAAATTACAGCTGCAAGTCTCTTGGGGTATGTCTCTATAAGCTTGGCAGATCTAGTCACTGGGATTTTGGCCCATTCTTCAAGGCAAACTGCTCCATCTCCTTCATGTTGGTTGGGTTCCACTGGTGTACAGCAATTTTTAAGTGATACCACAGATTCTTAATTGGATTGAGGTTTGGGCTTTGACTAGGCCATTCCAAGACATTTAAATGTTTCCCCTTAAACCACTTGAGTGTTGCTTTAGCAGTATGATTAGGGTCATTGTCCTGCTGGAAGGTGAACCTCTGTCCCCGTCTCAAATCTCTGGAAGACTGAAATATGTTTCCTTCAAGAATTTCCCTGTATTTAGCGCCATCCAACATTCCTTAAATTTGGACAATTTTCCCAGTCCCTGCCGATGAAAATCACCCGACAGCAAGATGCTGCCATGACAATGCTTCACTGTGGGGATGGTGTTCTCGGGGTGATGAGAGGTGTTGGGTTTGCGCCAGACATAGCGTTTTCCTTGATGGCCCAAAATATTGATTTTAGTCTTATCTGAGCAGAGTACCTTTTTCCATATGTTTGGCGAGTCTCCCACATGCTTTTTGGCAAACACCAAATGTGGCTTTTTTCTGGACACTCTTCTGTAAAGCCCAGCTCTGTGGAGTGTACGGCTTAAAGTGGTCTTATGGACAGATACTCCAATCTCTGCTGTGGAGCTTTGCAGCTCATTCAGGGTTATATTTGGTCTCTTTGTTGCTTCTCTGATTAATGTCCTCCTTGCCTGGTCCATGAGATTTAGTGGTTTGTTGTGGTGCCATATCAATCAAATCAAATCTAATCAAATGTATGTATATAGCCCTTCATACATCAGCTGATATCTCAAAGTGCTGTACAGAGACCCAGCCTAAAACCCCAAACAGCAAGCAATGCAGGTGTAGAAGCACGGTGGCTAGGAAAAACTCCCTAGAAAGGCCAAAACCTAGGAAGAAACCTAGAGAGGAACTGGGCTATGTGGGGTGACCAGTCCTCTTCTGGCTGTGCCGTGTGGAGATTATAACAGAACATGGCCAAGATGTTCAAATGTTCATAAATTACCAGCATGGTCAAATAATAATAATCACAGACAGAACAGTTGAAACTGGAGCAGCAGCACGGCCAGATGGACTGGGGAAAGCAAGGAGTCATCATGTCAGGTAGTCCTGAGGCATGTTCCCAGGGCTCAGGTTCTCCGAGAGAGAGAAAGAAAGAGAGAAAGAGAGAATTAGAGAGAGCATACTTAAATTCACACAGGACACCGGATAGGACAGGAGAAGTACTCCAGATATAACAAACTGACACTAGCCCCGCGACACATAAACTACTGCAGCATAAATACTGGAGGCTGAGACAGGAGGGTTCAGGAGACACTGTGGCCCCATCCGAGGACACCCCCGGACAGGCAAAACAGGAAGGATATAACCCCACCCACTATGCCAAAGCACAGCCCCCACACCACTAGAGGGATATCCTCAACCACCATCTTACCATCCTGAGACAAGGCCGAGTATAGCCCACAAAGATCTCCGCCACGGCACAACCCAAGGGGGGCGCCAACCATATTTCTTTCCATTTTTAATAAAGAATTTAATGGTTCTCTGTGGGATGTTCAAAGTTTGGGATATTTTTTATAACCAAATCCTGATCTGTACTTTGTCCCTTCACAACTTTGTCCTTAACTTGTTTGGAGAGCTCCTTGTTCTTCATGGTGCCGCCTGCTTGGTGGTGCCCCTTACTTAGTGGTGTTGCAGAATCTTGGTCCTTTCAGAACAGGTGTATATATACACATTTGACAGATCATGTGCCACTTAGATTGCACACAGGTGAACTTTATGTAACTAATTATGTGATTTCTGAAGGTGATTGGTTGCACCAGATCTTATTTAGGAGCTTCATACCAAAGGGTGTGAATACATATGCACTCACCACTTTTCTGTTTTTTATTTTTTGAACATTTTAAACAAGTTTTTTTTTCTTCATTTCACTTCACCAATTTGCACTATTTTGTGTTTGTCCATTACATGAAATCCAAATTTAAATCCATTTAAATTACAGGTTGTAATGCAACAAAATAGGAAAAATGCCAAGGGGGATGAATACTTTTGCAAGGCACTGTAGGTCTGATCTGGGGAGGGCTATGTAGGGTGTGGCCAGGGTTTGTTTGGGGTGATCTCAGCTGGTTGGGGTGTGGCTGGTGAAGCTGTGGTCTGGTTGTAGATCCTCTTGGCGTGGGTTCTCTAGGTGCAGGTCGTTCGGGAGGGGTCTTGCAGGTCTGGGAGGGTGTCTCGCTTTTCTGGGCGTGTTGTCTGTTGCTCCTGTGTGAGGCACTGGGGCTCTCTTTCTTCTCCCCCGCCATTAAAGGTCACAGTTCTATCTCTGTCCTCAGTAATTACAGAGCGGTAGGAGGTGAACCTGAAGCAGTTCGTTCCATTGCTGTCTGTCACCTTACACACACACACACACACACACACACACACACACACACACACACACACACACACACACACACACACACACACACACACACACACACACACACACACACACACACACACACACACACACACACACACACACACACACACTGCGGCTGAATTCGCAAACAGAGGTGTCCTCAGACATTGAAAATACAGGCTGTACTGAGCAGCCCAGAGATAGGAATGACAGATATGCTGTTGACTGATGACCTTCAGGCTTATTTCTGATCCTGGTATATGGTGTAAGATGCATGTAGTTTCTTTATAATATC
The DNA here is from genome assembly GCF_021184085.1 of Oncorhynchus gorbuscha. Classification (NCBI taxonomy): domain Eukaryota; kingdom Metazoa; phylum Chordata; class Actinopteri; order Salmoniformes; family Salmonidae; genus Oncorhynchus; species Oncorhynchus gorbuscha. Next base: position 77,902,923 of record NC_060179.1, read on the forward strand.
AAAGTGATTTATTATTTACCACTTTAGGGACTCATTGGAGGTATTGAACATCTCTCCCTCTCACTTAAAGGTGAATTTCATACTGGGGGAATCTGGGATTGTTTTCATCATATCCAAGGTATTTCTCGGACAGTGAAATGTGTTTCACATAATTGCACAGGAGGAAGGCAAATCAGGGCTTCGTGTACTGAATAATACAGCCTCCGGTGTATTGATGGGGGGGGGTGTAGTCCCTTTTTATGGCAATTCGCGAAAACTATCTTATACTGATCGCACAATATGATTTTTTGTGCGGGTGTAGATATGGTTGTCCTTGTTCAGTAGAGCCATTTGACGTCTTTTAGTGATGTTCCTATCTGCGGATTCATTGCTAAATATAAAAGCAACTTACAGTCATGTGTGCATACATTCTACGTATGGGTGGTCCCGGGGATCGAACCCACTACCCTGGCATTACAAGCGCCATGCTCTACCAACTGAGCTACAGAAGGACGACGTTTACATAATGTTGTTAATACAGTAAAGACTATATATCCACCTCTGGCCTGCTCGCCTCCCTACCACTGAGGAAGTACAGCTCCCGCTCAGCCCAGTCAAAACTGTTCGCTGCTCTGGCCCCCCAATGGTGGAACAAACTCCCTCACGACGCCAGGACAGTGGAGTCAATCACCACCTTCCGGAGACACCTGAAACCCCACCTCTTTAAGGAATACCTAGGATAGGATAAAGTAATCCTTCTCACCCCCCTTAAAAGATTTAGATGCACTATTGTAAAGTGGCTGTTCCACTGGATGTCATAAGGTGAATGCACCAATTTGTAAGTCGCTCTGGATAAGAGCGTCTGCTAAATGACTTAAATGTAAATGTATATCGTTGTCACAAAACCAGGGTGAAATTCCCCTTTAAGAGTGCAGAGGTAGCTCTATACCTCCACATTACCTAGGCACTGTTTTAGCATGCACAAGTACCTTTACCTGTAACAGAGGGATAGACGGACATCACCTGTTTAGGTACAATATGCTCCTATGGTAACTCTGCACTATAACCTGTGGGACAGACGGACAGATGGAGGATGTAATATAAGCTGCCTAATACACTTTACAATTTCTATAGTACGTGGCCGGATAAATCAATGTTTCATAGCTGAAATGTGAGGGGACAATGACCATGAAAATATATTAATTCCTAGGACGAACATGTGGATAGGTAGCATCTTTATAAAACAGCACGGTTGAGAGCATGTGCAGACCTTGCAGGATATCTCCCTGGTTTGTGATGCAGTGCCATGAACAGTAGGACATTGTCTTTATTCTGGTTCGAACCACTCCATCATGGGCCCTGGCTACTAGTTGCTGCTGACGTCATCTCATCTAGCCATACCCCGAATAGTGTTAACCCAGGAGAAGAATACACCATATCCCACTCCTGGGAGCTTCAAGGATATATATATATATATATATATATATATATATATATATATATATATATATATATATATATATATACACACATAGAGAGAGAGAGAGTTCCCTGGACCAGAGTGCAACATTTTGATCTCTTTTAATAATACATTTTGTGTGTTGTTAGGGTATTTATGGCTATCGTTATTCTTTCCCATTTCAGACTGTGCAGGGACATACTGTATAACCTTGAGCGAAGTGAGAGGGCATTGCGTGTGTTTGGATGAGAGTCACGACTGTCTCCTGTGAGTGTGTTTGTGTGTGTCTGTGTTTTGTCTGTGTGTGTGTGCGCCTGCGTGTGTCTGTTTTGTCTGTGTGTGTGTGCCTGCATTTTGTCTGCGTGTGTCTGTGCGTGTGTGTAAGTCTGCAAGTGTGCGTGTGTGTGTCTGCATTTTGTCTGTGTGTGTGTGCGCCTGCGTGTGTCTGTCATGTCTGTGTGTGTGTGCCTGCATTTTGTCTGTGTGTGTCTGTGTGCGTGTGTGTAAGTCTGCAAGTGCGCGTGTGTGTGTCTGCATTTTGTCTGTGTGTGTGTGTGTGTGTGTGTGTGTGTGTGTGTGTGTGTGTGTGTGTGTGTGTGTGTGTGTGTGTGTGTGTGTGTGTGTGTGTGTGTGTGTGTGTGTGTGTGTGTGTGTGTGTGTGTGTGTGTGTGTGTGTGTGTGGTACTTACAGCTCCCTTTATTCATGTAGCGGCTGGCTTAATGACCACTTCATGGGACCAATTCATGGGACCACTTCATGGGACCACTTCATGAGACCACTTCATGGGACCACTTCATTGGGACCACTTCATTGGGACCATTTCATGGGACCATTTCATTGGGACCACTTCATTGGGACCATTTCATGGGACCACTTCATTGGGACCATTTCACTGGGACCATTTCACTGGGACCACTTAATGGGACCACTTCACTGGGACCACTTCAATCAATCCACTATAAGTCCCACTGTCTCTATCAGTTCTTTCTCTGGAGAAATAGTCCACATATGACCTGCTTCCCAACAGAATATTAATTCTGTGACATGCACCATTTAACCTTTAAAGATGTCCTTTCCAGGAAAACTAGGGAGACTGAGGAGGAAGGAGGAGGGGGACTGAGGAGGAAGGAGAAGGGGGACTGAGGAGGGTGGAGGAGGGGGGACTGCTTAGGAAGGAGAAGGGAGGAGGAGGGGGGGGACTTAGGAAGGAAGGAGGAGGGGGTAACTGAGGAGGATGGAGAAGGCGGGACTGAGGAGGAAGGAGGAGGGGGACTGAGGAGGAAGGAGAAGGAGGAGGGGGAACTGAGAAGGAAGGAGAAGGGGGACTGAGGAAGAAGGAGGAGGGGAGGGGGGGAGGGGAGGGGAGGGGAGGGGGGAGGGGAGGGGAGGGGAGGGGAGGGGAGGGGGGGAGGGGAGGGGGGGGAGGGGAGAATAAGGAGGAGGCGGGGTTGGGGCTATTGGCAAAGAAATGCTGCAATTTACTGAGACAATTTATGTGGAATTGAATTTTCCCAAGAAATGATGTTGTATTATACATGCCTAGCTCCGTGCTCAAACATACACAATGATGATTTTCTCTTGTCATCCTCCACAGAGTCTTGGATTGACAGGCAGATACGAGACCAGGAACAAGTAAGTGTCCTCTTGTTTTTTCTGTCTCTCTATCTGGCAGCCACACAATACGTTAGTGCACTACAATAGGGTAGTGAAATACAATAGGGTAGTGCACTACAATAGGGTAGTGAACTACTATAGGGTAGTGAACTACAATAGGGTAGTGCACTACAATAGGGTAGTGCACTACAATAGGGTAGTGCACTACAATAGGGTAGTGAACTACAATAGGGTAGTGAACTACAATAGGGTAGTGCACTACAATACGTTAGTGCGCTACAATAGGGTAGTGAACTACAATAGGGTAGTGAACTACAATAGGGTAGTGCACTACAATAGGGTAGTGAACTACAATAGGGTAGTGAACTACAATAGGGTAGTGAACTACAATAGGGTAGTGCACTATATTAATAGAGTAGTGAACTACAATAGGGTAGTGAACTACAATAGGGTAGTGCACTACAATAGAGTAGTGAACTACAATAGGGTAGTGAACTACAATAGGGTAGTGCACTACAATAGGGTAGTGAACTACTATAGGGTAGTGAACTACAATAGGGTAGTGCCCTACAATAGAGTAGTGAACTACAATAGGGTAGTGAACTACAATAGGGTAGTGAACTACAATAGGGTATTGCACTACAATAGGGTAGTGAACTACAATAGGGTAGTGCACTACAATAGGGTAGTGCACTACAATACGTTAGTGCGCTACAATAGGGTAGTGCACTACAATAGGGTAGTGAACTACTATAGGGTAGTGAACTACAATAGGGTAGTGCACTACAATACGTTAGTGCGCTACAATAGGGTAGTGCACTACAATAGGGTAGTGAACTACTATAGGGTAGTGAACTACAATAGGGTAGTGCCCTACAATAGAGTAGTGAACTACAATAGGGTAGTGAACTACAATAGGGTAGTGCACTACAATAGGGTAGTGAACTACAATAGGGTAGTGCACTACAATAGGGTAGTGAACTACAATAGGGTAGTGAACTACAATAGGGTAGTGAACTACAATAGGGTAGTGCACTACAATAGAGTAGTGAACTACAATAGGGTAGTGCACTACAATATGTTAGTGCCCTACAATAGGGTAGTGAACTACAATAGGGTAGTGAACTACAATAGAGTAGTGAACTACAATAGGGTAGTGCACTACAATATGTTAGTGCCCTACAATAGGGTAGTGAACTACAAAGAGCTGGTAATTACAGTAGAGAGATTTGTATACAACATTCAGGAATTGAATATCGCCGTCTATTTTCCCTCTTACTAAGCAAGCACTTTGTGCATCAGGAAAAGCACTATATAAATCCAATCATCTGTGAATGGTTTGCTGCTCACCAGGGTTATAAACAAATCACTCTTCATTCAAAGCACTAGCTTTCAGCTATTTTATTTCTAGTTGAACCTGAGCTCACCGTTTTTGTTTGTTCCCACAGTATGCACCGAATTTTATAAGAATGAATAATCTAGCGAACAATGTGCCTCTTCCTCGACCGTTTAGTCTCACTGCTATGAGCCAATAGGAGCTCTCTGATGGAGTATGAAAGATATCTATAATTGGACAATATTTTTTCCTTTTCGGCAACATTGTATCATATAATCCTCCAATCACCTCAGTCCCTACTAATTGTAATAATACCCATATTATTATTTTATTTATTTATTATTTAACCGTTAGTCAACTAGGCAAATCAGTTAAGAACAAATTATTATTTACAATGACAGCCAAACTCGGACGACGCTGGGCCAATTGTGCGCCTCTCTATAGGACTCCCAATCACGGCCAGTTGTGATACAGCCTGGATGTTATCTCTGTAATTCAATTATGGATAGTGAATTACTCAGTATAATATAATTTCCCCCCTCATTTGCATATTTTATAATAACTTAATTCCCAGTAACTATAATCATTATTTTCAAATGTTTTTTCATTCTTTGTTTTGTGTCTGGTCTCTGGAGACATTGAATGGTATTAAACTGCCCATTACAGTGATGGCATTTGCAAGTTAATTAGCCAATCCAACAGCACTGACTGTACGGCGTTAGGTGGATAGGGCTGTTGTGTAACAGTGTCTGGCCTTGGCGGCTTAGTGGCTTTTGCCTGGGGCATGTTGATGGAACATTAGAATACTGTGTTGTAATGCCCAAGCGCTTCCGTAGCCATGGAGATTAATTTGTTTGCTAAATGTGCTTTAGATCCATTGGTGGGTTGGTGGGGGGGGGGGGGGGGGGTTGTGTGAGCACATGTGCGAGCACCATGCTGTACTTTGAGATACAATGTTAGCAGGAGGTTCAGTTTCATTGTACAAGTTGTACAACAAACCAACCAACACGTGTTCTTCATCAGGGACTTGTTCTTCAAGGGCAGCCAAACACTAGGTGACGGACATCTGAACCCAACTATATGTTCACATGTCTGACAGCCCGAAACAAACGGCAATTATTATATTTGGTTCAAGTCGCTTTTTCAAGGTAAGGATCGAATGCCAGTAGACGGACGCACACAGACACACACTTGTTCATTTCAGAGTTGTGGACACCTTCTTCATGTTATGGCCTTTACACATCTTACACGTGTACTCAATTGAGACTGCATGCAGAATTCTATACAAATATCCCAATAATGCATGCGGAGCAGAATTAGGACTATACCCACGAATTATCAAAATCCATAATAGAGACGTTAAAATTCCACAACCACCTAAAGGACAGCGATTCCCAAACCATCCATCACAAAGCATAAATCTGCAAGGAGATTTGAACCTAAAGAAGAGTCCTGTCAACCAGCTAGTCCTGGGGCTCTGTTCACAAACAGACCCCACAGAGCCCCAGGACAGCAACACAATTACACCCAACCAAACCTTCCATCACAAAGTGTTGATCTGTGTGATAGTGTTGATCTGTGTGATAGTGTTGATCTGTGTTGATAGAGTGTTGATCTGTGTGATAGTGTTGATCTGTGTTGATAGAGTGTTGATCTGTGTGATAGTCCGTTGATCTGTGTGATAGAGTGTTGATCTGTGTTGATAGTGTTGATCTGTGTGATAGTGTTGATCTGTGTGATATTGTTGATCTGTGTGATAGTGTTGATCTGTGTGATAGAGTGTTGATCTGTGTGATAGAGTGTTGATCTGTGTGATAGAGTGTTGATCTGTGTGATAGTGTTGATCTGTGTGATAGTGTTGATCTGTGTGATAGTGTTGATCTGTGTGATAGAGTGTTGATCTGTGTGATAGAGTGTTGATCTGTGTGATAGAGTGTTGATCTGTGTGATAGTGTTGATCTGTGTGATAGTGTTGATCTGTGTGATAGAGTGTTGATCTGTGTGATAGAGTGTTGATCTGTGTGATAGAGTGTTGATCTGTGTGATAGTGTTGATCTGTGTGATAGTGTTGATCTGTGTGATAGAGTGTTGATCTGTGTGATAGAGTGTTGATCTGTGTGATAGAGTGTTGATCTGTGTGATAGTGTTGATCTGTGTGATAGTGTTGATCTGTGTGATAGTGTTGATCTGTGTGATAGAGGGTTGATCTGTGTTGATAGTGTTGATCTGTGTGATATTATTGATCTGTGTGATAGAGTGTTGATCTGTGTGATAGAGTGTTGATCTGTGTGATAGTGTTGATCTGTGTGATATTATTGATCTGTGTGATATTATTGATATGTGTGATAGTATTGATCTTGTGTGATAGTGTTGATCTGTGTGATAGTGTTGATCTGTGTGAGT
>NC_060179.1:77914714-77922214 GCF_021184085.1 Oncorhynchus gorbuscha
CAGCCCCAAGACCTCCCCCAGGCCAGAGAAACAGCTGGTTAACAGTGTAAACAGCCCCAAGACCTCCCTCAGGCCAGAGAAACATCTGGTTAACAGTGTAAACAGCCCCAAGACCTCCCCCAGGCCAGAGAAACATCTCGTTGACAGTGTAAACAGCCCCAAGACCTCCCCCAGGCCAGAGAAACATCTGGTTGACAGACCTCCCCCAGGCCAGAGAAACAGCTGGTTAACAGTGTAAACAGCCCCAAGACCTCCCTCAGGCCAGAGAAACATCTGGTTAACAGTGTAAACAGCCCACAACCTCCCCCAGGGCAGAGAAACAGCTGGTTAACAGTGTAAACAGCCCCAAGACCTCCCCCAGGCCAGAGAAACATCTGGTTAACAGTGTAAACAGCCCCAAGACCTCCCCCAGGCCAGAGAAACATCTGGTTAACAGTGTAAACAGCCCACAACCTCCCCCAGGGCAGAGAAACAGCTGGTTAACAGTGTAAACAGCCCACAACCTCCCCCAGGGCAGAGAAACAGCTGGTTAACAGTGTAAACAGCCCCAAGACCTCCCCCAGGCCAGAGAAACAGCTGGTTAACAGTGTAAACAGCCCCAAGACCTCCCCCAGGCCAGATAAACAGCTGGTTAACGGTGTAAACAGCCCCAAGACCTCCCCCAGGACAGAGAAACAGCCCCAGGACAGGCCAGAAACAGCTGGTTAACAGTGTAAACAGCCCCAAGACCTCCCCCAGGCCAGAGAAACAGCTGGTTAACAGTGTAAACAGCCCCAAGACCTCCCCAGGCCAGAGAAACAGCTGGTTAACAGTGTAAACAGCCCACAACCAGTGTAAACAGCCCAAGACCTCCCCAGGGCAGAGAAACAACTGGTTAACAGTGTAAACAGCCCCAACCTCCCCAGGGCAGAGAAACAGCTGGTTAACAGTGTAAACAGGCCCATTTACACTGTTAACCAGCTGTTTCTCTGCCCTGGGGGAAGTTTTGGGCTGTTTACACTGTTAACCAGATGTTTCTCTGCCTTGGGGATGTCTTTGGTGCTGTTTACACTCTTAACCAGCTGGTTCTCTGCCTTGGGGATGTCTTTGGTGCTGTTTACACTCTTAACCAGCTGGTTCTCTGTCCTGGGGAAGGTTTTGGGCTGTTTACACTGTTAACCAGCTGGTTCTCTGTCTTGGGGGAGGTATTTTCTTCCCGGCTGTTAATCAATAGATGCAAACAGATATTTTGATGCTGCAGAGATTGTTATCCTTGTCTCCCATTTCCACAGAAGAACACTTTGTCTGGGCAGCCATCTCTAGAAAGAGTCTTCGTGGTATAGACAGCTGTGTGCCTTTCCAAATCATGTCCAATCAATTGAATTTACCACAGGTGGACTCCAATCAAGTTGTAGAAACTTCTCAAGGATGATTTGTCATTATTGTAAATGTGTATTATGGAAACGTCACCATCTTTATTGCAAAAAAAATAATAAATACACATAACTTTAAGCTACGTAGTCATTTGATAGAGGTGATGAACTGCCCATTGATCAGGACAGCAATTGATAAAACAGGACCTTGTTTGCAAAGTGTTTCTGAGCTTGTGAATATTACACAAGGAAAGCAGTTCCAGTTACAGAACTCAGGAATGCAGACAGGGTCTATATACATCTGTATAGAAGTGACTGTTATGTTGGACACCTACTGACCTCCCCCAAAAAATATCTTGTGATTTTTTGCATCTAAATGACATGTAATTGCTATATAAAAAAGGTATTAGGAAACACAGTCAGGCACCACATTACTACAATACAAAACAGCTCGCTCAGTCAAGCATGATGGTCCTGTGAGCAGGGCCTAAAATTACCACCCCGCCACCTGCCAAAGGCGGGTTGATTTTTGCGTTGGCGGGTAAGTCTATGTCTATTTTACCAGCCACATTGGCGGGTGGTCAGCGCTCGACAGCACGAGCATTTCACTCGTATTTGTGAACAACAATCAGGGGTGCAACTTTGGTTTTAGAAGTGGGGGGGTGGGACATAATTATTATTAGTATTTCATTTAAATATCCAGTCAGATTAACACTCCAAACAGTCAACCGACCGCTCAGAGGCATCCGCATGGTCCTAAAACACACAGTTGCCCTATTTTGTATCACATTCCAATGATACAACTGGGGGGGGGGGGCAAAAATGCTATTTCAGAATGTGGGGTGGATATGTCCCCCCTATCCCCAGTGAAAGTTGCACCTCTAATTTAAAAAATAGTCAAGTATGATCACATATGTAGTAAAATAAATGCTGCAGTAGCTGTTTTCCCCCGTTTTGTTTCATAGCGAGTAAATTAAGACCTGCGAATCCTATAATGTATCGCCCATTCCACCTCACGCTGCAACACTGCCTGTGCTCAAGGTGCTCATGTGAAGAGCTGAGTGAAAGTTTCATTTTTAGAAGTGCTGTGCACAGGCGTACAGGTTTGTCTAGTTTACTCAAAACAAAAGTCTACTGAAGTGAGACTTTGTCCTTGTATTTCTCGGGTATTCACATTGTTTTATTCACAAGCTAGGTTGTTTTTCTAGGGAAGACGCTTCTACAAGACTCTCACTGGCACCAGCATGACTGGAGTGGCGTTACCACGGTAACCGCCCGCCATTAAATGGGAAGGTGAACATTCTTGTCTCATCTGTAATATTTTGGTTAAAAGACTCAGCTCACAAAAAATGTAATGTAATAATATATCACATTACCTCTTCCTAGTAATAAATGTATTATTTTAGAAACATTACAAAGCATGCTCAACCATTGGTTTGTGTTTTGTGAACTTGTAATTATTTTGTCTGTTCATATAGGGACAGATGTCTGTGGACGTGGTGGGCATGCTCAAGGGGATGCTGGGTAGCAAGGCTGAGGGTTGAGTATGCCTACTACAGGCTGCTGGGGAACCTTAGGCCCCATTGGCACATGGGGCCTTCAGGGGGCGTTGTGCTCTGTCAATGAGGAGGGAGATCAGCACTGTAAAAAAATATTGTGCTAGTTTCACTTAAACCAATTGAGGCAACTATTTGCATCAGCTTTTTGAGTATTTCCAACATGATATATTTTTACTTTTAGTATTTCACAAACTCTAATATATTAAGTCCAGCATAAATAAATGGCTGAGATCCAAGTTAATTTTATCAAATCCAGAACTGTTGTACATTTAGATCTACCTAATCTTTCTGATTGGTTACTTTCTGATTAGTTACTTTCTGATTGGTTACTTTCATTGATCATGTCTTAGTGTTAAACATGGCTTTATGTATTTCATCGCCTCATAATTTTTATCCACTTTAGCAGGAATTGTTGAGCGCATTCCACTAATACTGACTGGCAGTAAAGCTGCCAGCATTGCACTGTAGCTTGATGTATTTGCCTCTAAGAGTGGCGCACATGATCTTACCAATGGTGAGAATGGGTGGTCTTATTATTGAATGTCTTGCTTGATGGTTTGATATCCATTCATCATGATCCATTACACCTCATAGCATAACAAACTGTTTGATACTAATATACAAATGTGCTTTTCGTTCTTCAAACATGCAAAAGTATTGTAAAGTTTTAAAAAACAAGGACCCACAATCCTCTGAAAATAGAGCCATGTGGCAAGTTGTTGGATGAACTTGAAATTCTTAAGTTAAAAGGAAACATTATGAAAATGTAGTAAGTTGATCACAATTTTCCTTATAGTTGTTTTTACACACACATAGTTGTTTAGATTGTGCATTTATCTTATTTTGAATTCTGTTTTTTGGGGGAGGGGGTTGGTTGAACAAGTGAAGTAGAGTAAAGTACTAATTATATTCAAGTAAAGATAACAACTACAAAATAATGATGTTTTCAAGTATAATTTACTAACCACCTGAATCATTTTTGATGGTGTGGAGTTGTGTTTTTAAAACCCTGTTTACCAGGTTTTCTCTTACTCACTTCATTTTTGAGCATTTATCTGAGGGCTGAATGCTGATGTGATGTACTGTAGTGTGGGATCCTGATCCCATAAAGAGGATTCATTAAAGTTCTTTCGTTTCACTGTGTAATGATTACTTTCTGATGTTCAGCCTGTCACTGACACTACATAGGCAGCGTTTTAAAGTGGTAAAATAATTGTTCGGATCTGACTGGAAATCGCTCTCCTTTGTTTTTGGAAAATGTATTTTCACATTCTCATGGCAACTTTCTTCTCCTTTTTTTGTCCTCTGAAGAGAGAGAGAAAGGTGTGGGTGGTGTTACGTACATGGCTGTGCATTTATAGCTAAAGAAACACCTGTTCCCTACTCCACAATGTGTGTCTATGTTTCCTTGTTTGTGTTTTATGTGCACATGTCTCCCGGTAGTCATTCCTCTGCCTCACAGGAACGTAATCGTTCCATCCACCCACCCACACACACCGACAAAACCATACATCAATGAACATCTGGGTCGTGATCAAGCAATCACACTGTGGGAATCCAATATGAAATCTCCACACCCGAGACACAAAGATAGATTAAAGAGTAAACACATTAGAAGGGATTTAGAGATAGATAAGGAAAGTAAACGAAACAAACTAGAGTGCAAGAAAGAAAAATAGAAAACCGTTTCATGAGAAAGAAACTAAGGTGCTTGTCTATGGTGTTATTGACGTAGTTGCTGTTTTCATCCTGTCTTTACAAGCTACCAAGGTTTTTATCATGCACTTTGACTTAAGGAGTGTGTTCCAGATGACAGCATCTTCCCTATATAGTGCACTACACTCTTCCAAAATGGGTTCTTTGGTTGTCCCCATAGGAGAAGCCTTTTTGGTTCCAGGTAGAACCTTTTTTGGTTCCAGGTAGAACCCTCTTTGGTTCCAGGTAGCACTCATATGGGTTCCATGTAGAACCCCCTGGAAAGGGTTTAACATGGAACCCAAAAGGGTACATCCTTGAACCAAAAATGTTTCTTCAAAGGGTTCTCCTATGGGGACAGTCGAAGAACCCTTTTAGGTTCTAGATAACACCTTTTTTTTCTTCCTAAGAGTGTACTTCTGACCAGATGTGATGTAGTGCACTATGTAGGGTACATTTTGTGCCAAATAATGAGTCAAGATACCTTTAAACTCACTGCTGTAACTTCTCCCAAACAATTCAAATGATAACAGGATACTCTTTATGAGACAGTCTTAACATGATGTTTATTCCTCTCAACAGATTATATAAATGCATACTTATTAATCATTATCATACTGAGAGAAGAGACGTGTTCATACATGATTCATTCTAAAACACATAGAGGAGACTGTCATCCTTTAAGCTTGACTTGAGCTCTGAATGGGATTTGAAGAGTAAACCCTTATTCTCTGTTATTACGTATTTACTGATCGAGTGAAAAGATGAGGCCTCTCTAGTCATTAATGAGCTGTTATGTTCTGGAGTGAAGTGTGAAAGGCATTACGCTTTGTCCCAAATGGCACCCTATTCTCTATACACTCTATTCCCTATACACCCTATTCTCTATACACCCTATTCCCTATACAGTGCCCATAGGGCTCTGGTCAAAAGTATTGCACTATAAAGGGAATAGGGTGTCTTATTGGACGCAACCATTATGCATGAGTAAACTGGGTCTCATTGGGAAGTGTTGTATCAGTTAAACTCATTATGCATGAGTAAACTGGGTCTCATTGGGAAGTGTTGTATCAGTTAAACTCATTATGCATGAGTAAACTGGGTCTCATTGGGAAGTGTTGTATCAGTTAAACTCATTATGCATGAGTAAACTGGGTCTCATTGGGAAGTGTTGTATCAGTTAAACTCATTATGCATGAGTAAACTGGGTCTCATTGGGAAGTGTTGTATCAGTTAAACTCATGATGTGAAGTGTTGTATCAGTTAAACTCATTATGCATGTAAATGTCTCATTGGGAAGTGTTGTCAGTTAAACTCATGTTAAACTCATTGATGGGTTAAACTCATTATGCATGAGTAAACTTCTCATTGGGAAGTGTTGTCAGTTAAACTCGATCTAAACATGAGATGAGTTAAACGATCTGGCGTGCTCATTGGGAAGTGTTGTATCAGTTAAACTCATTATGCATGAGTAAACTGGGTCTCATTGGGAAGTGTTGTATCAGTTAAACTCATTATGCATGAGTAAACTGGGTCTCATTGGGAAGTGTTGTATCAGTTAAACTCATTATGCATGAGTAAACTCAGATATCAGTTAAACTCATGATGCATGAGTAAACTGGGTCTCATTGGGAAGTGTTGTATCAGTTAAACTCTGCATGAGTAAACTGGGTCTCATTGGGAAGTGTTGTATCAGTTAAACTCTCATGAGGTCTCATTGGGAAGTGTTGTATCAGTTAAACTCATTATGCATGAGTAAACTGGGTCTCATTGGGAAGTGTTGTATCAGTTAAACTCATGATGTGAAGTGTTGTATCAGTTAAACTCATGATGTGAAGTGTTGTATCAGTTAAACTCATGATGTGAAGTGTTGTATCAGTTAAACTCATGATGGGCTGAAGACTTTCTTATGGTCACGATCTACATGAGATGAGGACGATCTTGCCTGCTTGTGTGTGTTTGTGTGTTTGAGAAGTCTGTTTATGAGGATTAAGTACCCTAACCCTCTTCTCTGGAGAACCTCCATGACCTCCAGTCTGACTGATGGCCCTGGGGTCAACCGACCATGACCTTTGACCTGTATACTATTCTAAACTTCTCAGAGGAACAAAACCACCCTCGCGCTTCAGCCCCTCGCCCCAAAACGGTGTACGTCTCTCTCTCTCTCTCCCTACTCTCTCTCTCTCTCTCTCTCTCTCTCTCTCTCTCTCTCTCTCTCTCTCTCTCTCTCTCTCTCTCTCTCTCTCTCTCTCTCTCTCTCTCCCTCTCTCTCTCGCTCTCTCTCCCTACTCTCTCTCTCTCTCTCTCTCTCTCTCTCTCTCTCTCTCTCTCTCTCTCTCTCTCTCTCTCTCTCTCTCTCTCTCTCTCTCTCTCTCTCTCTCCCTACTCTCTCTCGCTCTCTCATGTCACCTCATGTCACCTTATGTTTGTGTGTGTAATGCATGTGTTTGGGGTCACAGCTCAAGAGTTTCCCTAGAGGAGCGAGAGGTCAGAGAGGGACAAAAGAGCGGGTGACATAGGTCTGAAATGTCCGACCACCCTCTCCTAATTCTCAGTCTAGATTCTGCTTTTCAAATAGTTTGATCTGAGGTGAATTTATTGGAGAGCTACTCTATACGACGGTATTTCTATACACATTTTGAATAATATGTATAGAAGCTGCCAGAAGCCAGTTGCCAGTATTGAATAAAACTGACAGAAAAAAACATTATTATCCATTTTTTTCAACTTCTCTTTGTTCTCTCTGTTTTAGCCAATGTCCGCAGCTGGCCTTGCTGACAGCTTTCTCTTAGCAGTGATCTATTACTGGTAGTCAAGGTTATTTACTTGGAGCTGAATGCACATCAACACCATAAGCAGCTTTTTTAAAGAAACACGAAACATGAATGGAGGCT
>NC_060179.1:77927214-77945777 GCF_021184085.1 Oncorhynchus gorbuscha
CTAGCTAGCCAGCTATTATAACTGGTCCTCTCCAAATGTATGTTAGCTAGCTAAGGTAGCTATATAAGGAATATAACTCTTATCTGCTGTCAACATCAGGATACAATTTGAGAGTACTAGATAGGTCCAAAAGTGGTTAGCTTTGGCTGCATTCAGCGTAATCCAGTGGCTAGCCACACAACAAACATAATTGTATCAGGTTCCTGTGAAGGAATGAAATTGCTTTCACCAGTTTCATATTAGATCCCTGATTACCTCAATCTACCCGTTGCTAACGTGTGTGTGTGTGTGTGTGTGTGTGTGTGTGTGTGTGTGTGTGTGTGTGTGTGTGTGTGTGTGTGTGTGTGTGTGTGTGTGTGTGTGTGTGTGTGTGTGTGTGTGTGTTGTGTGTGTGTGTGTGTGTGTGTGTGTGTGTGTACGTGTGTGCATGTGTGTGTGTGTGTGTGTGTGTGTGTACGTATGTGTGTCACATCATGTTACAGAGGAAAATTGCAGTCTGTGGCCGCTGACGGTTACCCAAGGCTCCCAGCAGGGCGTCTGATCTATCAAAGGACCCCACTTTGATGACACGATGGATAGTTACCAACTAATCACGACTCAGACTGCTGGCTGCAAGGGCAGGGGGTGGCGTGTGTGTACAAAACCCTGTCCTATCTGTCTGAATGATAGCACTTTACCAGTGATACTGTACTGCAGGTCAATTCCAATGAATGCCACATTCTATATTAGTCATACAGAGAAACCAGTTGGAACTGGACGTCTCCCTAGTGACATACTCTATGACATCAATACTCTATGACATCAATACTCTATGACATCAATACTCTATGACATCAATACTCTATGACATCAATACTCTATGACATCACTACTCTATGACATCAATACTCTATGGCATCAATACTCTATGACATCAATACTCTATGACATCAATACACTTGTTGTTTGCTGGTATGCTGATGTTGTTGTACTTGGGAATGTTACTGTTTTTATGATTTCCTTCTGTTCTCACTGCTTTGCTCTTTTGTGGTGTGTGCCTGAATAGGTGCATATGCTGTTTTTGTTTTGTTTTCATGTGTGTCTGTGTGAATGTGTGTCTGTCTGTCTGTGACTGTCTGTCTGTGTGTGTGTGTATGAGTTGGTCAGCAGGGTCAGTGATTTTCCATGGTCAGTTTAGGACCATAAAGATTTGCTTATGAAATAGTGCACACAGATGGTATTGTGTGTGTGTGTGTGTGTGTGTGTGTGTGTGTGTGTGTGTGTGTGTGTGTGTGTGTGTGTGTGTGTGTGTGTGTGTGTGTGTGTGTGTGTGTGTGTGTGTGTGTGTGTGTGTGTGTGTGTGTGTGTGTGTGTGTGTGTGTACACAGAGACAGGGACAAGGACCTGACTATAACCAGCCTGCTGATACTGACACACACACAGCTAGACAGGTCCTTCCTGTCTGGAAGTTAACCTGCTGGTACTGACACACAGCTAGACAGGTCCTTCCTGTCTGGGAGTTAACCTGCTGGTACTGACACACAGCTAGACAGGTCCTTCCTGTCTGGGAGTTAACCTGCTGGTACTGACACACAGCTAGACAGGTCCTTCCTGTCTGGGAGTTAACCTGCTGGTACTGACACACAGCTAGACAGGTCCTTCCTGTCTGGGAGTTAACCTGCTGGTACTGACACACAGCTAGACAGGTCCTTCCTGTCTGGGATTTAACCTGCTGGTACTGACACACAGCTAGACAGGTCCTTCCTGTCTGGGAGTTAACCTGCTGGTACTGACACACAGCTAGACAGGTCCTTCCTGTCTGGGAGTTAACCTGCTGGTACTGACACACAGCTAGACAGGTCCTTCCTGTCTGGGAGTTAACCTGCTGGTACTGACACACAGCTAGACAGGTCCTTCCTGTCTGGGAGTTAACCTGCTGGTACTGACACACAGCTAGACAGGTCCTTCCTGTCTGGGAGTTAACCTGTTGATGGGAAAGAAGGAAGGAATAGACAGAAATCCATTTGAATCGCAGTACATTCACTTTATGGTCATTAGAAGTATTCTAGGAAAATAAAAACAAGGAGAGGGGATCTCATTTATTCACATTTAAAAACATTGAAGACATTTCTGAATTATGACAATGGTCAACCAACGCATTCCTGCTTGGGTTCAATATTATAATTATTTGTTAGTCACTTAGTGGGAGCGTTTAGATTGTGGTTGGAGTGTGTGTGTGTTACCATATATACAGTAGCATCTCAGCTGTATGCAGTGCAAATAAGATCCGTCTTATTCTCATTATTTTACTGTCATGGTATTGGCCGACTGCTCACTGAATCAATGCCACTCACACACACACACACACACACACACACACGCACACGCACACGCACACGCACACGCACGCACGCACATGCACACACACACACGCACATGCACACATGCACCCATTGTAGATTAGGCAGCTGTTTCTACAGATAAGCAAGAGAATGGAGATGAGCTAGAGAACAACAGGTTCTATCCCCTTCTCCCCGCTCCCCTTCTCTCCCCTTCTCTCCCATCGTCTCCTCTCCCATTGTCTCCTCTCCCCTTCTCCCCGCTCCCCTTCTCTCCTCTCCCCTTCTCTCCCCTCCCCTTCTCTTCTCTCCCCTTCTCTCCCCTTCTCTCCCATCGTCTCCTCTCCCATTGTCTCCTCTCCCCTTCTCCCCGCTCCCCTTCTCTCCTCTCCCCTTCTCTCCCCTCCCCTTCTCTTCTCTCCCCTTCTCTCCCCTCTTCCCTTCTCTCCCCTTCTCTCTCTCCCCTTCTCTCCTCTCCCCTTCTCTCCCCTTCTCTCCTCTCCCCTTCTCTCCCCTTCTCTTCTCTCTCCCTTCTCTCCCCTCTCCCCTTCTCTCCTCCTCTCCTCTCCCCTTCTCTCCTCTCCCTTTTTCTCCTCCCTTCTTTCCCCTCCTCTCCCCTTATCTCTCCTCTCCCCTCCTCTTCTCTCCTCTCCCCTGCTCTCTCCTCTCTCCTTTCTCCTTCTCTCTCTCCTCTCCCCTTCTCTCCTCTCCCTCTCCATCCCACATCCACTCTGCTTCCTCCACTCTCCCTCCCCATTCTCACAACAGGCGTCATTTCCTTAATAGGTCAACCTCAATTATCTCCATCTCCCCCTCTGACAACATGACATGTCATCCCCTTCTCTCTTCTCCCCTTCTCTCCTCTCCCCTTCTCTCCTCTCCCCTTCTCTCCTCCCCCCTTCTCTCCTCTCCCCTTCTCTCCTCCCCCTTCTATTCTCTCCTCTCCCCTTCTCTCCTCCCCCTTCTATTCTCTCCTCTCCCCTTCTCTCCTCCCCCTGCTCTCCTCTCCCCTTCTCTCCTCCCCTTCTATTCTCCCCTCTCCCCTTCTCTCCTCCCTCTTCTATTCTCTTCTCTCCCCTTCTTTCCTCCCCCTTCTATTCTCCCCTCTCCCCTTCTCTCCTTTCTCCTGCTCTCCTCTCCCCTTCTCTCCTCTCCCCTTCTCTTTCTCCTCTGCCCTTCTCTCCTCTTCTCATCTCTCCCCTTCTCTCATCGCCCCTTCTCTCCTCCCCATATTCTCCTCTCCCCTTCTATCCTGTCCCCTCCCCTCCTCCCCCCTGTTCTCCTCTCCTCTTCTCTCCTCTTCCCTCCTCCCACTTCTCTCATTCCTCTCCTCTCCCTCCTCTTCCTCTTCTCTTCTCTTCTCTTCTCTCCTCTCCCCTTCGCTTTCTCCTCTCCCTTTCTTTCCTCTTCTCTCCTCATCTCTCCACCTCTATCCTTTCCCCTTCTCTCCCCTTCTCTCATCTTCTCTCATCTTCTCTCCTCTCCCATTCTCTCCTCTTCTCTCATCTTCTCTCCTCTTCCCTTCTCTCCTCATCTCTCCCCTTCTCTCCTCTTCTCTCCTCTCTCCTTCTCTCTCTCTCCTCTCCCCTTCTCTCCTCTTCTCTCATCTTCTCTCCTTTTCCCCTTCTCTCCTCCCCCTGCTCTCCTCTCCTCTCCTCTCCCTCCCCTTCTCTCCTCTCTCTCTCCATTTCACATCCACTCTGCTTCCTCCACTCTCCCTCCCCATTCTCACAACAGGTGTCATTTCCTTAATAGGTCAACCTCAATTATCTCAGTCTCCCCTTCTCCCTTCTCCCCATTCTCTTCTCTCCTCTCCCCTTTCTCCTTTCCCCTGCTCTCCTCTTCTCTCCTGTCCTCTCCCCTGCTCGCTCTCCTCTCCCCTTCTTTCCTGTCATCTCCCCTTCTCTTCCTTTCTCTCCTCTCCCCTTCTCTCCTCTCCCCCTTTCTCATCTCCCCTTCTCTCCTCTCCTCTTCTCTCCCCTTCTCTCCTGTCCTCTCCTTTCCCCTTATCTCCCCTGCTCTCCTCTTCTCTTCTCTTCTCTCCCCTGCCCTCCTGTCCTCTCCTTTCCCCTGCTCTCCTCTCCCTCTCCATCCCACATACACTCGACTTCCTCCACTCCCCTCCACCATCTCACAACAGGTGTAATTTCCTTCCACCCATCTTATTATTAGGTCAACCTCACTCTTCCCCTCTCCTCTCTTCTTCATTATCTCTGTCTCCCCCTCTGACAACATGTCATCCACATCTCTCCCTTTTCCTTAATCCAGTAATCCATCCTCCTCCTCCTCTACCCCTCCTCCTCTCCATCCCCACTTCTCTAAAATAACCCCAGGCTTTTTGTGCTCAGTACAGTCTGTGTAACGGCTGCCGACAGTGTGTGTGTGTGTTTGTGTGTGTGTGTCTGTGTGTGTGTGTGTCTGTGTGTGTTTGTGTGTGTGCTCAGCATCCCTCCGCTCATCTCCTCTAGTCGCCCACTCTCACTGCACTCTGCATTCACCTCCCCTACCCCCCAAGCACATCATCCTTTATATGTCTCTCTCTCTCTCTCTCTCTCTCTCTCTCTCTCTCTCTCTCTCTCTCTCTCTCTCTCTCTCTCTCTCTCTCTCTCTCTCTCTCTCTCTCTCTCTCTCTCTCTCGTTCTCTCTATCGCTCTGTCTCTCGCTCTCTCTCGTTCTCTCTTTGGCTCTCTCTCTTTCGTTCTCTCTCGTTCTCTCTCGTTCTCTCTCGCGTGCTCTTCCCCCTCTCTCTCGCTCTCTCTCTCATTTTGTCTCTCGCTCTCTCTATCGTTCTCTCTCTCTCTCTCTCTCTCTCTCTCTCTCTCTCTCTCTCTCTCTCTCTCTCTCTCTCTCTCTCTCTCTCTCTCTCTCTCTCTCTCTCTCTCTCGTTCTCTCTCTCTTTCTCTCACTCCCCTGCTCCCTTTAATGTGCTCATTTCCGTGTGTGTGTGTGTGTGTGTGTGTGTGTGTGTGTGTGTGCTGTGCGCGGGTTTGTGTGTGCAGCTGAAGCGGGATGTGTTTGCTTACACAGAGCTGCGTTGAACAGGTGCTCAGTACTTTCAGACCAAGGAGAGGAATTCTGAGACGAGCTCCAGAATAGGAACCACAAAGGGGCTATGCTGCTCTGAAACTGACCCAGGACAATACGCCACTCTGGGGATACACTTGTCCTGAGAGAGACTTTTAGAGAATAAAGTTCTGGAACTGGGTTTACTTTGCTTGACATAATGTGGACATAGAGCTCTAGAAAGGACTGAATAATCTGCCCTTCTCCACATGCTTTCTTGGAAGTTCCAGAACAGGATGGACTAACATTGATTTAGAAGTCTGGATGTGCTCCAGAGAGGGACTCAGCGTGACAGACAGCCAGGAGAGAGCTTCCGATCTGGGCTACGATTACCTGAGTGACACCTGGCACTCCTTAGAGCTCAGAGAGAAATGCCTACAGTACTTTCCTCTCTTTTTCTGTGTGATAGAGAGACAGTGAGGAATTTACCTTTTGCTTCTAATCTTAACATCTCCGCTCAAGGATACCGTTCAGGACTGACCTCCCTCTCCCTCCTCGCCTCCCTCCTCTCCTCCCTCCTCTCTCCTCTTCTCTTCCTCTCTCTCTCTCCCTCTCCCTCCTCTCCTCTCCTCCCTCCTCTCTCCTCTTCCTCTCTCTCTCCTCCCTCCTCTCTCCTCTTCCTCTCTCTCCCTCCTCTCTCCTCCTCTCCTCCCTCCTCTTCTCTTCCTCTCTTTTCCCCGTCTCCTCTGTCAGGTGGGAGAGTAAGCTATCTCGTCTGGCTCAGAGGTTGAATCAGAGACCGGGGGATGCTTTGGTAAAGGACATCAGACTGCTGTTCTACACGGGCACCTCACCACACACCTCTCACAGTCTGGGCAGGTAAGGAAGGAGCCAGCACACACACGCACACGCGCGCACACACACACACACACACGCGCACACGTGCACACACACACACAGGTGAATACACATATACACTAACGCACAGATGTACAGACACACACGCAAGATGAATAGACGCATGCACACACACTAATATTCAGATGTGCACACATGCACGTACACACACACACACACACACACACACACACACACACACACACACACACACACACACACACACACACACACACACACACACACACACACACACACACACACACACACACACACACACACACACACACACACACACACACACACACACACACACACACACACACACACACACAGATACATCGGTATCGGTATGCGTATGATATCTGCATCAGTATGCGTATGTGTGGGTGTGGGGTCAGTATGTGTCTGCTGTACTGCCTGCTGATCAGTGATCTGTTGAACTTGGTGGGTGAGAGATGCAGGCTAGATAGACACTAGCTGGTAGGCAGATAGTGTATGTTAGGTACTGTATGTCCGTTGCTCTGCATTCCTGTCTGTTAGAAGGGATAGACTGTTGCTTTTCTGGTTTCGAACAAACAGTATTGATTGAAGATGGAGTTGTCCTTATCCCTTCTGTCTCTCTCTCTCTATCCGTGTCTCTCTCCCTTCTCTTTCTCTATCCGTCTCTCTCTCTCTCTCTCTCTCTCTCTCTCTCTCTCTCTCTCTCTCTCTCTCTCTCTCTCTGTCTCTGACTCTCTCCTCTCTCTCTCTGACTCCCTCTGTCTCTTTGTCCTTTGTATGTGCATGTGTTGCAGTAGACAGTTGTTGGTACTGAGACTAGTACATGTCTGTCTGTTGCTCCGCCTTCTAGTTCTGTATGCACTTTACTTAGCGATGTTCTGTAGGTACTTTACTTAGCGATGTTCTGTGGTCACTTTACTTAACGATGTTCTGTAGGCACTTTACTTAGCAATGTTCTGTAGGCCCTTTACTTAACGATGTTCTGTAGGCACTTTACTTAGCGATGTTCTGTAGGCACTTTACTTAACGATGTTCTGTAGGCACTTTACTTAGCGATGTTCTGTAGGCACTTTACTTAGCGATGTTCTGTAGGCACTTTACTTAGCGATGTTCTGTAGGCACTTTCCTTAGCGATGTTCTGTAGGCACTTTACTTAGCGATGTTCTGTAGGCACGTTTTATTTGATGCGGAATCAGAGTCGTGTTTTTTTTTCTTTGTGGGAGTGATTGAATAATGATGTCGCAGCAGCAACAACAGCTGAACACAACGTGTTGAAGAACTAACACCCCCCCTCGGGAACACACAGTACCTCACCACATCTATCACTCTCTGGCCGTATCCCAATACCCATACTTGCATTGTAAATAATAGCCCGATTGGTTATTTGAAAAAATATATATATTTTATAGTATGGGACATTTCCAAAATTGAGTATGCTTTATTAAATGCCAGGATGTCATATTCATTTAGGCTTTTCATCTAGTACGATTCACTGCACACTGTTGAGGAAGAGAATTGTCTTTTCAGACCCACGTGTGTTTGCCAGCAGCTGATAGTCAGAATAGGGGACGGGCTGTACCAAAATGGACTAATGACGGGAAACAACCCAATTGCACATTAGTATGTTGACATTTCTTGCCAAACTGCATACATTTTTACAAAACAGTACATTTGAAATAGTATGTAGTATGATTAGCTAGTTCACATAAAAAGTTGAATACATTTTAGTAAGTAGTGGACAAGACGGTTTTCGGACACAACATATGTAAAAGTAGTGTACTATATAGAGAATAGGGTGCCATTTGACATATATCCACTGATTTACATTGAATTGCTTTTCCAATTTACTCTGTAGAATGTACCACTTTCTCTCTTTATATCTGCTACCCTTCTATCTGCTGCTTTGTAGATACTCTTCTATCTGCTGCGTTGTAGCTACTCTTCTATCTGCTGCTTTGTAGGTACTATACCTCTCTTCTATCTGCTGCTTTGTAGAGTACTCTTCTATCTGCTGCTTTGTAGGTACTATACCTCTCCTCTATCTGCTGCTTTGTAGTTACTATACCTCTCTTCTATCTGCTGCTTTGTAGTTACTATACCTCTCTTCTATCTGCTGCTTTGTAGTTACTATACCTCTCCTCTATCTGCTGCTTTGTAGTTACTATACCTCTCTTCTATCTGCTGCTTTGTAGTTACTATACCTCTCTTCTATCTGCTGCTTTGTAGTTACTATACCTCTCTTCTATCTGCTGCTTTGTAGTTACTATATCTCTCTTCTATCTGCTGCTTTGTAGTTACTATACCTCTCTTCTATCTGCTGCTTTGTAGTTACTATACCTCTCTTCTATCTGCTGCTTTGTAGTTACTATACCTCTCTTCTATCTGCTGCTTTGTAGTTACTATACCTCTCTTCTATCTGCTGCTTTGTAGTTACTATACCTCTCTTCTATCTGCTGCTTTGTAGTTACTATACCTCTCTTCTATCTGCTGCTTTGTAGTTACTATACCTCTCTTCTATCTGCTGCTTTGTAGTTACTATACCTCTCTTCTATCTGCTGCTTTGTAGTTACTATACCTCTCTTCTATCTGCTGCTTTGTAGTTACTATACCTCTCTTCTATCTGCTGCTTTGTAGTTACTATACCTCTCTTCTATCTGCTGCTTTGTAGTTACTATACCTCTCTTCTATCTGCTGCTTTGTAGTTACTATACCTCTCTTCTATCTGCTGCTTTGTAGTTACTATACCTCTCTTCTATCTGCTGCTTTGTAGTTACTATACCTCTCTTCTATCTGATGCTTTGTAGTTACTCTTCTATCTGCTGCTTTGTAGTTACTATACCTCTCTTCTATCTGCTGCTTTGTAGTTACTATACCTCTCTTCTGTCAGGATTTGGCCAGGGTTGTTCTGGTTTTTGGTCACTAGATGCCCCCATTGTGCTTTTTGACCTTTTGTTTTCCCTTGATCCCCATTATTATTTGCATCTGTGCCTCATTTCCCCTGATTGTATTTAAACCCTTAGTTTTCCTCAGTTATTTGCTCTGTGTTTGTATGTTAGCATCCAGCCCTAGTATTCTGTGTACTCGTGTTGATCCCGGTGGACTCTCTTGTGGAATTCTGTTTTTTGTTCTTGTTTATTTATTTTTGAGTATCTTTTGAGGCTTTTTGTGCTTTACCTACCACCTTGTGGATTTACCTTTTTGTCTTGGAGGATTACCTTTGTTTTTGTGGAATTCCTTTTGAGGTTGTGGAGTTACATGTTTTCCTGAAGGACTTCACTTTTTTACTTCATTAAATACACTGTCTCAAGTACTGCTGTGTCTGCCTCTTCTGGGTTCTGCCGACTATTCGTGGCTCAGTTGGTTAAGTGACTGTTTCTCACTCCGGAGACCCGGGTTGTAACCGGGTCCTGACACTCTTCTATGTGCTGCTTTGTAGTTACTATACCTCTCTTCTATCTGCTGCTTTGTAGGTACTATACCTCTCTTCTATCTGCTGCTTTGTAGTTACTATACCTCTCTTCTATCTGCTGCTTTGTAGTTACTATACCTCTCTTCTATCTGCTGCTTTGTAGTTACTATACCTCTCTTCCATGTGCTGCTTTGTAGTTACTATACCTCTCTTCTATCTGCTGCTTTGTAGTTACTATACCTCTCTTCTATCTGCTGCTTTGTAGTTACTATACCTCTCTTCCATGTGCTGCTTTGTAGTTACTATACCTCTCTTCTATCTGCTGCTTTGTAGTTACTCTTCTATCTGCTGCTTTGTAGTTACTATACCTCTCTTCTATCTGCTGCTTTGTAGTTACTATACCTCTCTTCTATCTGCTGCTTTGTAGTTACTATACCTCTCTTCTATCTGCTGCTTTGTAGTTACTATACCTCTCTTCTATCTGCTGCTTTGTAGTTACTATACCTCTCTTCTATCTGCTGCTTTGTAGTTACTCTTCTATCTGCTTCTTTGTAGTTACTATACCTCTCTTCTATCTGCTGCTTTGTAGATCCCCTTCTATCTGCTGCTTTGTAGCTACTCCTCTTTCTGCTGCTTTTTAGGTACTCTTCTATCTGCTGTGTTGTAGCTACTCTTCTATCTGCTGCGTTGTAGGTACTCTTCTATCTGCTACTTTGTAGTTACTATACTTCTCTTCTATCTGCTGCTTTGTTGTTACTCTTCTATCTGCTGCTTTGTAGTTACTATACCTCTCTTCTATCTGCTGCTTTGTAGTTACTATACCTCTCTTCTATCTGCTGCTTTGTAGTTACTATACCTCTCCTCTATCTGCTGCTTTGTAGTTACTATACCTCTCTTCTATCTGCTGCTTTGTTGTTACTCTTCTATCTGCTGCTTTGTAGTTACTATACCTCTCTTCTATCTGCTGCTTTGTAGTTACTATACCTCTCTTCTATCTGCTGCTTTGTAGTTAATATACCTCTCTTCTATCTGCTGCTTTGTTGTTACTACACCTCTCTTCTATCTGCTGCTTTGTTGTTACTCTTCTATCTGCTGTTTTGTAGGTACTCTATCTGCTGCTTTTGTAGTTTGTAGTAGAGGTAGAGGTGTAGGTAGAGGTAGAGTTGTAGGTAGAGGTAGATTAGAGGTAGAGTAGAGGTGTAGGTAGAGTAGAGGTGTAGGTAGAGTATAGGTAGAGGTGTAGGTAGAGTATAGGTAGAGGTGTAGGTAGAGGTACAGTAGAGGTAGAGGTAGAATAGAGGTAGAGTAGAGGTATAGGTGGAATAAACGAGGATGTACAGTAGAGTTAGAGTAGAGTTAGAGTAGAGTTAGAGTAGAGTTAGAGTTAGAGGTAAGGTAGAGTAGAGGTACAGTAGAGAAGAGGTAGTGGTAGAATAAATGTAGAGGTAGAGTAGAGGTATAGTAGAGAAGAGGTAGAGGTAGGGTAGAGGTATAGGTACAGTAGAGGTAGAGGTACAGTAGAGAAGAGGTAGAGGTAGAGTAGAGGTAGGGTAAAGTAGAGTAGTGTTAGAGTAAAGGTAGAGTAAAGGTAGAGGTAGAGGTAGAGTAGAGTAGAGGTAGAGGTACAGGTACAGTAGAGGTAGAGGTACAGTAGAGGTAGAGTAGAGGTAGAGTAGAGGTGTAGGTAGAGTAGAGGTAGAGGTGTAGGCAGAGGTACAGTAGAGGTAGAGGTAGAGTAGAGGTATAGGTTGAATAAGGTTGAATAAATGATGTAGAGTAGAGGTAGAGGTAGAGTAGAGGTGGAGTAGAGTTAAAGTAAATGTAGAGGTAAGGTAGAGTAGAGGTAGAGGTAGAGTAGAGGTACAATAGAGGTAGAGGTACAGTAGAGAAGAGGTAGAATAAATGTAGAGATAGAGTAGAGGTAGAGGTAGAATAAATGTAGAGGTAGAGTAGAGGTATAGTAGAGAAGAGGTAGAGGTAGAGTAAGAGGTAGAGGTAGGGTAGAGTAGAGGTAGAATAGAGGGACAGTAGAGAAGAGGTAGAGTACAGGTAGAGGTAGGGTAGATGCTGGGTAGAGGGAGGGTAGAGGTAGAGTAGAGGTAGGGTAGAGTAGTGTTAGATTAAAGGTAGAGTAAAGGTAGAGGTAGAGTAGAGGTAGAGTAGAGTAGAGGTAGAGGTACAGGTACAGTAGAGTAGAGGTAGAGGTACAGTAGAGTAGAGGTAGAGGTAGAGTAGAGGTGTAGGTAGAGTAGAGGTAGAGGTGTAGGCAGAGGTACAGTAGAGGTAGAGGTAGAGTAGAGGTAGAGTAGGTTGTGGTCCTTCTGTAGCTCAGTTGGTAGAGCATGGCGCTTGTAACGCCAGGGTAGTGGGTTCGATCCCCGGGAACCACCCATACGTAGAATGTATGCACACATGACTGTAAGTCGCTTTGGATAAAAGCGTCTGCTAAATGGCATATATTGAGTAGAGGTATAGGTTGAATAAATGAGGATGTAGAGTAGAGGTAGAGTAGAGGTAGAGTAGAGGTAGAGTAGAGGTAGAGTAGAGGTGGAGTAGAGTTAGAGGTAAGGTAGAGTAGAGGTACAGTAGAGAAGAGGTAGAGGTAGAATAAATGTAGAGGTAGAGTAGAGGTATAGTAGAGAAGAGGTAGAGGTAGGGTAGAGGTATAGGTACAGTAGAGGTAGAGGTACAGTAGAGAAGAGGTAGAGGTAGAGTAGAGGTAGGGTAAAGTAGAGTAGTGTTAGAGTAAAGGTAGAGTAAAGGTAGAGGTAGAGTAAAGGTAGAGGTAGATGTAGAGGTACAGGTACAGTAGAGGTACAGGTAGAGGTACAGTAGAGGTAGAGGTAGAGGTGTAGGTAGAGTAGAGGTAGAGGTGTAGGTAGAGTAGAGGTAGAGTAGAGGTGTAGGTAGAGTAGAGGTAGAGGTGTAGGCAGAGGTACAGTAGAGGTAGAGGTAGAGTAGAGGTATAGGTTGAATAAGGTTGAATAAATGATGTAGAGTAGAGGTAGAGGTAGAGTAGAGGTGGAGTAGAGTTAGAGTAAATGTAAAGGTAAGGTAGAGGTAGAGGTAGAGTAGAGGTACAATAGAGGTAGAGGTACAGTAGAGAAGAGGTAGAATAAATGTAGAGATAGAGTAGAGGTAGAGGTATAGTAGAGTAGAGGTAGAGCCTTGTTTGAACGTCTGGCTGCAGGTCGCCTCACAATCAATCTGGCAAAATGTGAGTTTGCTCAGGCGACCGTTACATACCTTGGAAAAGTGGTTGGGCAGGGTGAAGTGCGTCCTGTTCGGGCTAAAGTGGTGGCTATTGATGCTTTTCCACCACCAACTACTAAAAAGGAACTGATGCGTTTCTTGGGCATGATTGGTTATTACCGTAGTTTTTGTAATAACTTCTCTACTGTGGTCGCTCCCTTGACAGATATGCTGAAAGCTAAGGCTGTTTACGTTTGGTCTACTCGTTGTCAACACGCTTTTGAAGATTCAAAGAGGTTGCTTACCTCAACTCCAGTGCTGGCTGCTCCTCGCATGGATTTGTCATTTACCTTGCAGGTGGATGCTAGTCATGTGGGGGCAGGTGCAGTTTTGCTGCAAGCAGATGTGTCTGGGATTGAGAAGCCTGTTAGTTTCTTTTCTAAAAAGTTTAACGATTATCAGTTGAACTATTCGGTTATTGAAAAGGAAGCGCTAGCACTCATTTGGGCGCTACAACACTTCGAAGTGTATGTCGGGTCGGGGGTAGTACCTATTGTGGTCTACACCGACCATAACCCCCTCACTTTTTGAGGTCCATGATGTGTCCAAACCAGAGGATAATGCGATGGTGTTTATTTTTACAATCATTCCATCTCGATGTGAGGCACATCCGGGGGACTGAAAACGTGATTGCTGATGCGCTCTCTCGTGCGCCCTGTTCCTAATGTTTACGTGACTAACCATTGTTTCGTATTGTCATGTTCTCTCTGTCCTGTCTGCTCCCTCCTGGTCTTGTTTTCTTTCCTCTTAAATGTTGCTTCCTGTGCGAAGGTTGCTGAGGTCTGGGGAGGAGGTTGGCTGGGGCAAATTGTAAGTGTGAACACGTAAACCCTCATCAATTTGGGGCACAGAGGCCTGTGTCAATTTGGGGCGCAGAGGCCTGTGTCAATTTGGGGCGCAGAGGCCTGTGTCAATTTGGGGCGCAGAGGCCTGTGTCAATTTGGGGCGCAGAGGCCTGTGTCAATTTGGGGCGCAGAGGCCTGTGTCAATTTGGGGACGCAGAGGCCTGTGTCAATTTGGGACGCAGAGGCCTGTGTCAATTTGGGACGCAGAGGCCTGTGTCAATTTGGGACGCAGAGGCCTGTGTCAATTTGGGACGCAGAGGCCTGTGTCAATTTGGGACGCGGGAGGCTGGTATGTTGTTCCGGGGTCCTTGTTGGTCCCCGGTTTTATGGGGGGGAATGTGACGACCCTCCCACTCTGTCTGCCGTATTCTGTCTTTGTTCTTGTTTTCTTATTAGGATGCCGGTGGGCGGAGTTGAGAGGGTCGTCAGCTACATGGGAAACACCTGGGCCAGGTGTCTCCCAGGATAAATAGACCTCTTCAACATTCATGGAGGAGACTCTCTCCATGCAGACACCTGTTGTAGATTGTGGTGTGGTTCTTGGTGGCCTTTTGTTTGTTTGCTTTGGCACCTTTCAACACCCTGCATTATCACATTCATGCATGCAAAACACTCACTTACACTACGGACTACTGATTACACACACCATTGGATATTTTCCTTAGTTGCTTTAGTTAATAAATATATCTTTTGTTACTCCTTATCTCCACGTTGTCTCCCTTTGTTACGGGCTTTGTTACGGGCTTTGAGCCTTCATCCTATCCTGTGAAGATGATAACTTCTCTTTAGCCATTTCACCAGCGGCATACAGCCGTCGCCGGAAATCACACACATACGAACACAGGGACTGAGGAGGCTCGGGAGACTTCCAGTCATCCTGGAGAACAGATAAAAGTCCACGCACCCTATGTCCAAACACAAGGTCATTTGGACTGAAACCTGTGCTCTCCTGTGAAACTTCCCTAGCGGCTAACAGTAACCAAGGCAACCCCTCCTCCCAATCCTTATCCATCTCAGTACAATAAGCTCTCAACAAAGACTTAAGTGTTTGATGGAAACGTTCCAGTGCTCCTTGACTTTGCGCGTGATAGGCGCTAGACACATTGTGTTTAATATGAAGCTGTTGAAGAACCTGACCAAACAGATTAGAGGTAAAATTAGATCCTTGATCACTCTGAATGACCTTAGGGATTCCAAACAATGAGAGAAACTGAGTCAAAGCTTTTAACACCGATTTAGTCGTGATAGATCGGAGAGGATAGGCAGCAGGAAACCTAGTGGTCTGACACATCACAGTGAACAGGTAACTGCTACCCTTTTTAGAATGAGGCAGAGGACCCACACAGTCAATAATTAGATACTCAAAAGGTTGGCTGAGTACAGGAATAGGAAACAATGGTACTGGTTTAATAGCTTGATTAGGCTTACCAGTTAATTGACAGGTGTGACAAGTTTTGATAAAATCAGAAACATCCCTCTTTAATCTAGGCCAAAAGAAATGTCTTAATATGCGATTGTAGGTTTTCCTCACCCCCATATGTCCAGCAACGTCACTGTGAGAAGTTTCCAACACCAACTCACGAAGCTTAACTGGTACAACAACCTGACTAATTGCCTCCCCCAGAAAAACACTATCATGAGACACCCACTTTCTCATCAGGACATCCTCTTGGAGAAAATAGCCATGGGCGACATCTCCCAACTGTTCTATAGGCACAATTTGATCACGCAACTCTTCCAACGTGGGGTCATCCCGTTGAGCATTGATTAGATCTGAGCGGGTTACAGATAACGGGATAACAGGGAAAACAGTGACATACTTTGTATTATTATCATTAGTCGGCGCAGTGACTAGTTCGCCACGGCTCATAGAACGTGTCACTGCACACGCAGAGAACACCTCTGGGAAACTCTGTACACTCTCATCAGGAATCCCAACAAATGACGGCTTAGTGGAAACCACTAGAGATGGAAACACAACTGGCCATACCCGCTCACCTGCTAAGTTATTCCCAAGGATAACGTCGATACCCTCAATAGGCAATGAAGGACGCACCCCCACAACAACTTCACCCTTCACCAGCCCACAATCCAACATCAGTTTATGCAATGGAACTGACAGAGTGTTCAAACCTATTCCCCTAATTAGAACACTATTCCCGAATCAGTCTCAGCAGAAAAGGGTAACACAGACTCCAACACAAATGATTCAGAGGCACCTGTGTCTCTCAGGATCTTCACTGGCACTAGGTCTTTACTTCCTAACATAGACACAAAACCTTCTGTAATGAAAGGTAAATAGTCTGGATCAATATGGACTTTCACATTCTCCTGGGCCTGAGGAAATGAGTCAAGAATGAACTGATGTGGAACAGGTGCAGCTAACGCAGCAGGCTTAGATTTAGCGTAAGCACCCTTTGACCTGAGAAGTGGACATTCGTTTTCCAATGACCTGAACCTTGACAGTAGTGACACTCCTGCCCAAAGTCAGCCTTACCATGGGAGTCAGGTTCAACCCTAGTTGAATAGAACTCTGCCCGAGAATCAAAGTATCTCGGTGAGCGAAGCCCAAATCTATCCGAACACCCCCACTCTTTCCGAATACGGGGTTTTGCAAAGACACTTTTGTGAGTCAACACATACTCGTCCGCCAAAACCGCAGCTTCAGCAACATTCTTTACTTTCTGTTCATTAATATAAGTGGCAATACGATCAGGAATTGTGTCCTTAAATTGCTCTAACATAATCAGATCACACAGCCCTTGGAAAGTCACAACTGCAGAGGCAGAACACCAGCGATTAAACTGTAAAGATAACTGTCGCGCAAACTCAACATGAGTCTGGTTATCGTCCCTTTTTAAAGTTCTAAATCGTTGGCGGTAAGCCTCAGGGACCAATTCATAAATCTGTAACACAGCTGTTTTAACTTTATCATAACTGGCACTGTCGTGTACACTAAGAGCTGAATATGCTTCCTGCGCTTTACCAGTCAGCACACACTGCAACATTAAAGTGCGGTCAGAATCAGGCCAACTCTAGCGTCAGCAACCCGCTCAAACAACGAAAAGAATGTCTCGGGGTCCCTTTCATTAAACCGAGGCAATAACCGCAAGTTCCCAACAATATCAAATGTCTCTGGGGCACGACCAAAAGCGGAACTACCCCTAGGTAAATCTGGGTCACCTTCCCAAAACAAACTCTCCCCTGAGATCTTTCCTTCCCTAACCAACTCTATACGTTCTTGTTGCAACTTGATTTTAGCACGCTCCATATCTTGTTTAAATGCCAATTCCTTTTCATATTTCACACGATCATGCTCTAGCTTCTCACGATCATGCTCTAGCTTCTCACGATCATGCTCTAGCTGTAACAAAAGCAGTTCTTTCTGCTGTTCAAAAAGAAGGCTACTAGGACTAACCGATGGAATGGCCATTGTAACGTTATGGGGAGACAACAAATCCTCAGCAGAGGCTGGCCCGGTGGTAACTTCAAGAATACCACTCTCCATCAGATTGGCTTTCAATATCAACCTAATAGAATTCTTTAGACGTTTATCACTAATCTCAACCTTGTAGTGTTCCGCGACCTTCAACAGCTGTTCTTTAGTACCTAAATCTAACAATTCCTCTGATGGAGAGCGAATGAACTTATCTACATAAGACGCCATAATCACACAAAAAACAATTCTCGCTCTTCCCTTCTGCTGAGCACACCAGAACACAACCCGAGAATTGACAATCACCCTGAGCACCACAGAAGAGAGATGAGATATGGAGCTTCCCCAAAACCTACAATAACTCAACCCTAGTCTTCGTGCAGATTTGCGGTGGGAATTTACGCACTGTAGCCCGCTGGCAAGGAAATAGAACTCCCCAGCATGCTGGCAAATTCCACCAAGCCACGGATGTGCCCCGAGACAACTGCTCAGTCCACAGACACCACACAAAAATAACAAACATTAACCATGCCCAACATATTCCAAAAAATGAAACACGTCGCTAAACCTATCAGGGGAAAAAGGCTATAGCTCCGGGTAGCAAGTTCCACTACCCTACCCAAATCTCCCACCGAGGTACACAGCAGATTACTCACTTCAGACTGACGTCCCAACAGAAAGTAGAACAAGAGTTCAGGCTAGGCAGGGCCTGGAAACTAACCATTATACTCTCTCCAACGCAGCACACAAACCAAACAACAAAGGCAACCAATACTGGGCCGATCACACTCAAACACTATTCAAACCAAACACGTACCTCCACGGTCTCCCAAACCAATAGTTCAAAGATCCCGGATGAGCCCCCACTTGTCACGAACCGGCTCAAAGCCCGTAACAAAGGGAGACAACGTGGAGATAAGGAGTAACAAAAGATATATTTATTAACTAAAGCAACTAAGGAAAATATCCAATGGTGTGTGTAATCAGTAGTCCGTAGTGTAAGTGAGTGTTTTGCATGCATGAATGTGATAATGCAGGGTGTTGAAAGGTGCCAAAGCAAACAAACAAAAGGCCACCAAGAACCACACCACAATCTACAACAGGTGTCTGCATGGAGAGAGTCTCCTCCATGAATGTTGAAGAGGTCTATTTATCCTGGGAGACACCTGGCCCAGGTGTTTCCCATGTAGCTGACGACCCTCTCAACTCCGCCCACCGGCATCCTAATAAGAAAACAAGAACAAAGACAGAATACGGCAGACAGAGTGGGAGGGTCGTCACAAGAGGTAGAGTACAGGTAGAGGTAGGGTAGATGCCGGGTAGAGGTAGAGGTAGAGGTAGAGGTAGAGGTAGAGGTAGAGGTAGAGGTAGAGGTAGAGGTACAGGTAGAATAAATGAGG